>NW_022990165.1:295000-512399 GCF_902827175.1 Gymnodraco acuticeps
TTGTTTTATAAGACACCTTCTTCCCTTCTTGTACTTCGAGCAGAACTGTGCTTTTATCACCATTTGACCCAGGTCTGACAGCTATCAGAGGTGTTTATCCACAATTAACATTAAATGCGGCAAATACACTGACTGATTCATTTTCGTTAGCAGTAAGAGATTGTGGGAAGATAATCTTCTGCCTAGGTGAAATTACCTTCTAAAGCCGGAACAACTCTAAAAACAACTATAAACATTTTGTTTAAAAGCTTTGAGCTTCTTTGCGGCCACATTTAGACTCAAGGTTCATGAACACAACAAAGTTGGAAGAACAACTTCCTACTTGGGAGATGGGATCTTCCAAGGATTTAATAACTACTTCCTTACCCGACAGAGTATATTCTGTATATATCCTTGTCTGGGTTAGGGTTAGGGTTAGATGGGTAGCTACAGTACATACATTTAAACTATAACGGGCATATTTTAATTAAAATGTATCTCAAGGTTCATAACACACAATTGTTATTAGTTGTTATCTGTTTTATAATGACAAACGTTATCTGTTATCCAAGACATGTCTGGCCATTAACTGATCCATTTAATAAGGTCGGAGCATAGGGTCGATACAGATCCAGTACATTAGATCAGTGCATCAATACCCCACCTGTCTCTCTCTGAGAAACACACACACACACACACACACACACACACACACACACACACACACACACACACACACACACACACACACACACACACGTCCTGCTTGCACTGCTATCATTATGTCCTTGTACTCACACACTAAAGACACACTGACTCACTTTCATACACATTGATGTGCATGTCCGCATCGAAACACACACCGAACCAAATGCTACCTGCCGGCATGTTAATAGGCTCTCAGTGTGCGTTGTACTGTCCAGCTCGGTAAAAGGAGACTATAGCAGGAAACGGGTGCATCAGAGCGAAGCAAGGGTGAATGAGCGCGGGGCAGAAAGGCCTCTGGAGTCAGAGTCAGAGGTGCCAAACGTCCACCCTACAAGATCACAGGGTGGCATTGTGAAGAGCTGGACCGTTATAGAAGAGGAGGGAGAAAATAAAGGAGGGAATACAGAAAGGCATGAAAAGAGAGAGAGGAACCCTTTGAAATACAGCTGGAGGAAGAAAGAGTGGGAAAGATCAAACATTATAATCACACGCTGCAGGGACTCAGGACCCAACCATGACCCAGCTGGCATTATTTCTACTGCCCTCGTATATTCATGCCCCAGGACAGAGGAACACAACCTTGTAAAAACACAGGCTCTGTGAAGAAGAAACAAGTAGCTGATGATTATATACTGGGCATTTTTTCTTAAAGAGGCCCTATGTTTCCCTTTCCTGTAGTGTTATATAGGTTTTTGTGCATGTAAATGGTCTGCAAAGGCTAAATTCACAAAGTTCCCCCCGAATCCCCTGCCTGAAGCGCCTTGATTGGAATCCTTTGTTTACTTCCGTGACATTGTGAGATAATTACTTAACATTCATGCTTCTATTGGCTAGTGCTCCAACACATCAAACGTGATGGAGTGGGACATCTCTATGTGGTTGGATCCCTTCGAATGTTACCACAAGGGTCATGCCACTAAGCAGGATCAGAATGCATTAGTATTAACATCTGTAATAAGAGATTTGCACCATTGTAGTCTACTACAGGCCATGAGTAGCTTATAACTGGCAGAAACAGAGAACAACCATCTGTTGCTTCACACCTCAAAGGATCCCAAAAATATGATTTGCAGTTTCAGATTGAAATCCCAGAACACCAGTACTCTGCTGCAAAAGAAAGGCAATATATATAAGTAAATCCTATCTTATGTATTTAATAAGTGAGGTTATTGTAAAGGCCATTCTTTTACATTGAACACAAGACAAGGAAGACGTTCTGAGAACAACTTCTTGTGGGGAAAACAATTATAAACTGGTCTGAAGAGTCTCATATACAACGTAAATTCTCACACTGTTGTTAATTATTTTGTTGAGTCTTAAGAAAGTGGAAAAATAAGCACACTTCAAAGCTCTCTTCATCAACCTTGTGTTGCTGTGGGCTTGACGTAAACATGGCAGCATTCGTTAGAGACGTAAGTTGCGTTGGAGGAAGATGTCAGCAGGTTAAACCTCGTCATACTGTTGCTGTGACTTTTTAAAAAAAATGTAAATGACGTATTTAAACAGGAGAAACATGTGATATTGCCCCCACATGTACAGTAGGTAATCATTACACGCTTCCCAAAGTCACCCACTCAGTTCACGGCTGTAGCCTTTCCACTGATGACGGCAGCAGAGCTCGGCCCTTTCAGTGCTGTAAACGACAGAGCTGTGCTTTCATCTCTGGAGAGAAAAGGCAAAAAGGGAGGAGAGACAGAGGTGGAGGATGGCAGAGGTAATCTCTGAGGAACAACGTATGCCATGTTGGCCTCGGGTACTGTATGACTTCTTGTGGTAATCGCTGTAATGAAGCACGTAGCTGGTTGAGAGCAAAAGAGTGCGTTTTCACTTCTTACAGTCCGGAGGGGCCAGGAGAGCCTCAGGAAATGAGCCCCTAGGTCCAGGAGATAGAGTGGATGGTGTGTGATTGGGAAGGAGGAGGAGGGGGTGGATGAAGCTGGATGAGGGATATTTTGGGTAGAGGAGCAGAGAGCAGGATTGGGGAAGGGGAGCTTAGTCGGAGCTGTGTGAGTGTGTGATAAATGCCTCATTTCTGTGCTGCCAATGAGAGGAGCAACGAGAAAATGGATGTTCCCGTGTCTTTAATTGTATCCAGTCCAAGGCCACATTTGGCCATCCATCAGTGGACAGTGTGGACACTCTCTACTACAGCTGGTCTTTTTTTATGGAAATACATCTTTTATTAGCCATGTAGGGATGCAGACTGTGTATAGGTACTCCATGCACAATTTAATCATAACATCCACTCGGATTTGTTTTCGTCAACGGATAATTATGTCCTTGAGCACGAATGTAGGCGGATGGTGTGTTCTGTTTCTGTAGCATTTTTATAAAAATATGGTCACCATAAACAGCAAGATAAAAGCATAGTCTTTTAATAGGCATGTTGTGGTACCTTTTTCTGTTAAAGGCCTCATGCAGGAAGCTTTACAAGATTACAAACTATTTGGTTAATAACCATTCATTTCTGGAATTCACAAATGTTTCCTTACTTTAGCTCTTGTTTCTGTGTAATTCTTACACCTCTAATAACTAACAATCATAATAATAACTTAGCACAGCAGGGAAAGAACAAATCTTGTTTATTAAGAACATTTGGTGCATCTAGAGTTGACTCTTTTTAACTGAGAATAAGAGAAAATATCAGAAAAATATGAGAGAATGGTGCTGTATGAGGCCCGGTGAGTACAGATATGATATTAGAGTGACATCGTAAACCTGACTGCAGCATGATGTCAGCTCAGCACACATCACAGCACCTTAATGTCCTCCCAGTGCAGACTCCAGTCTACAGGCAGGAGACTGGAACTCTGAATCTCTTTGATCCAACCGACGTTTCAATCCACATGCATTTTCTCTTTGTGCGACCCTTCCTCCTTTTTCTGGCAGCATGTGCACCAATGTTTGTTTGTTTGCATGTGGGAGTGCTTTTGGATTATCCTGTTTTAGACCAGCTAGAAAAAGATCCGAATATTGGCTGAGGTTTTATCCCCCTCTCTCTTAAAACACAAGGAAAATAGCAACCGTGGAGGAGGGGAGCTGATGAGAATAGCTCAGTAGGCAATGGCTGACTCACAAGGCAATGCTGGGAGTCAGGAAGGCATCCATTCCAGTGTACATCTAATCAACTAGCTGTTATGTAACTCCGTCAGTACCCGTAAATCAAACAGTTTCTCGCTGCACTAGCTACGATGAGTATGACTTTAGTGCAAATGTCTCTTTTGTGGCTGCATATTAAGATGGCGGTGACATCACAGGTGCCATTTATCACTGTTGACAGCATTAGCCAGAGTCTTTAGGACCGGGCAGGCAGGCCAAGGTCGCTTTGCTTTGATGAAGCTTGGTCAGCTAACAAACCCGGCTCATTCATCATGCCAGTCAAGGAGCGTAGGCTGTCACTGCTCTTGTTTTTTTAACGAAATGGAACACGAGCATGAACCAGACATGTGAATCAGAGTCTGATTAACATATCAGCTACCCCACCGGTTACTCATGCACCTGCAGGGCAGCTCTAGCTTAAAAATACATGCAGTTATTGCAAAGGAGAGATAAAAAGGAAAATATATGGTATTGAATTAGCTGGAGAAAAGAAAAATCAATGTGCAGAAGCATCCTGGTTAAGGAGTATATTGTTTGTGTTTGCACTTGTAATTTATTCCGGTTTGAAAAACCTGGATTGGCTCCCAGTTTATGGGAAATTTGATTGTGTCATGTTCAAATGCTATCCACATTTCTGACCTCTGTTTGCCATGAGTACAGTGCAACTAAAGCTATGAAGTCAATAACAGAAAGAGATAAGTGATGTAATAATATTATATTTGCTGAAATGAAAGTACAAGCTGACTCTGGTAATGCGTTTGTCCTCCACTTAGATGGAAAGTCAACAGCAGTGTGTCCTGGCAACCAGAAACCAAACTAAAAGTCACACAATACCAAAAATACACAAAACCAATTCAGGCAGAAGTACACAATCAACCCCTTGTTCTGAAAGGTCTGAATGGATTTTGTAGATGACGGCCTCAGTTTGCCATCGTAAATGGTGGTCTCAAAGCAAGAAAATGTTATAGCAGCATCAATTAAACTGACATAGATTTCTTTGTTGGGCTTTTCTTTAAGATGATTCCAAACTTCCAAACTGGGGGCGGGCCATCCACTGTAGGAAAAACATTTACTATTGATATGCAGCTCACACATATCTACTTCCAAACTGAACTACAGCATCAAGGTTTGTTAATGCTCAAACAATTCTCCAAACTAAGTATTGGTGCAAATTTGAATGCTGAGTGGGCGGGGCCAAACCAGAATCAGCCGTTTCTCTTATCTTAGCTTTGCTATATTGTGTAATCATTCCAGCGCAAAATCAGTCAAGTTACTTGTTTGAAAACTTTGAACATGCAATGTTTGTCACCATCTCCCTATGGTTGTATTTGGAGTGTATCCAAAAACAAAAAGAAAGCAAACTAAAAGTTAAAGATTCATATTTTTTTCCACCAAAATATTTTAAGACATTTTGAAAGCCTTATTTTATAGCAAGCTTCAGGTCCTTGTTGGCTGCCCGGCTTCACATTTTTGGATTGTTGGACGTTCTCGGCCTTTCTTGGAACTCAAGTTATTTGGGGGGCACACACAAATAGGAATAGCGTTTTTCAGAACGACGTGACGGAAAGCGTTACTGTAAATAGACTCAAAGAAACACTGAGACCCACCCAGCCTTTGGGAGATAAAAAAGCGTACTCTGAAAACTAAGTGCCATGAAATAAATAAAGGGGTTTAAAAAGATTTGGGCACACAGTGCTAGACCTTTGTGGTTTTGCAACAATGCAACTGTGCAGACTTAGCCAGCTACAACATATGTAACAGTCATAAAGCCTCAGGTTAATTTGGTCAATTACACATTTTTCACATCCTGTCTTCGCTTCATTTTGGACTGATTGCATCATTGCACTGACTCCGCCTTGAAAGTTCGCTTCTGCTTTTTCTAATCCAAAACTTTAGAATCACGGAACAGGGAGATGACAAATCAGGTGCTTCTTGTTTAATGTAAATGTCCATAACATACTAGTGTGAATATAATAATATACTGAATGTGATAATGTGCTCTCTCTGAAGTAGGCCTATGTACAATTATCCATGAGTGTTAACTGTGATGGTTATTCTCGCGTCCAGGAAAGAGAAGCTTAAAAAGGAGAATAAATGGAGTCTCTGAGATGTTTTCAAATTGGTACTTTAATTAATAAAAAAGGCGCGGTAAAGTCACAAACAGGATATTTTCTGACAGAAAAGCAGCTGCCTCTGGCTCCCCGCTAGCAGAAAAAAGAGGCCGAACCGCTCAGGTGCTGCTGTTATATAGCTTCTGCAGGCTCCTCCCTGCGGGCCGGCCCTCCACATCTTAATGTCCGTCGTTACGTTTAAACAGAGGATTCAGGCATTGTACATTCAATATATACTTAAACACGCCTCTTCTCCTCATATTGTCTTCATCACTTTTCCTTTAACACATTCTAAACGTTGTAGTTAATATTCTAAAAAATACAGAAAATACTTCACGGCTGGTTTGGTTTCTGGTCATTCCGGATGTTGTCACATCTTACCCACGTCTGTAAACAATAACTTTATTCAAATAAACTATACCTTCATTTAATATTCAGCAATAATAATACGTCTATAGTTGCAGTGTTAAAATCAGTAGGTTTCGGTGTGCATCACTCCATGTCATTTCGCTACTAAATTAACCTCTATAAGAAATGGTAAACTAGCCACATGCTAACCGGAGATGAAGGATTTTCAGAATAAAAGCTTAACTGGTTGTGCACAATAATTTTCTGGTTTTTCAGTATAAAACAGCAATTAAACTAAAGGTACATTTAAGGTACATTATGCCATCAAAACATTGATTTTAATTTCTAACATGAGTCATCTTTCAATTTCACATAGAATAACACGCTGTCCCTCACTCTGCATGCCTCCTGTCTTGCTCTGTGCCCACTTTGCTTTTAAATATTTAAAATGGTGTGTGCCAGAAATCCGACCGCTCTCAGTCTACTGCAGCTTTATACCTTTTTGTTTATTGCGAATGGTGGTCTCTTTGATGTTTTTAGCACTCCGGCACTGCCACTGATAGTTGACCTCTGCCAGGATTACTACGAGGTGTTATTCATTTTTTGGCAGGAACATTCAATTGAAGGGAAATAATCTGGTGTTTTAATAATTAATGAGAGAATGTCTCTGTCTATCCTCAGGTTGAGGTGATGCAGTCTCTGTTTGGCGGAGGGGAGATGGGGCTGCTGGGAGGAGGCGGCGACGCAGGAGGCCTGAAGGAGGACGGCTGCGGCAGCGTGGTGTGGCACTCCTCCCCCCTCCCCCCCGACGATGTCTACTCCTCCTCCCACTTCGCCCTTATCGCCGCCTATCAGGACATCAAGACCAGGCTGGTGTGCCTGGAGCGTGAGAACACCAGCATCAAGAGGAAGCTCAAAATCTATGAGATCAAGGTGAAGAGTTTTACTTCTAAAGTCAAATATGGGGAGATTTGTCAAAACCAATGGTATTGCATTTATTGTCAGACTAAAGGTCTCCAGTACAGACAAGGATAAGGCCAGTTTGTCTTTTGATTTATTCGTTTTTAGAAAAAATGAGTGAGCTATCCAGCCAGAGCATTAAGGCGGTGAGATTGTACACAAAGATCAAAGCAGAGGTGGCTTTGCTGGGCTTTGATCCGGGACCAGCGGGGGAATAAACAGGAAAAATCATTCCACTAAATCAAGGCAGAGGGCTACTGAAGGTGTACCTAATGCTTGAGTAAAAAATATATATTGAGTAACAACCATAAAGTGCAGTGGGAGCAAACTGAGGGGCTATAAAATCAGGGTTTCGCACACTCAAACCCTTTCTGAAACTGCACTTATATCCCACAGCAGCTAATAGTCGAGTTAACATAGCCCTTCAAGGTAACCAATGACCCCTTTTACACCTGGTATCAACATGCAATCTGTATATGCATACAGTATCGGGATAATGAAGAGAGGTCACAGGCTTTTACATGTATGCTGTTCCCTGACTATTGCCTGCATCACATTGGATCTCGGTGTGCAGATTATGCAAGCAGAGCCGGCAGATTGTCAACAAACATTGCATGTCCTGGTAATGCTGCTGTATGGGCTCCATCCAATGTTGAGCAGTTCAAGTTCAAGCTATTAATATGAAATAGCACAACAATTACAAGCAATAAACAGTTGGCAAAGAAAATATTCTAAGGCTCCTTCTAACAATTCCAATAAATATGTATAAAATACTGGTAAAAATTCAAGAACAAAAATATAAAATAGTGCAAATGATGAGACATATTAAAAAATATGTGTAGTAGACAAGTAATCCCACATTTTATGAAGTGAATGTAGACAAGAAGATCGTAAATGTTTATGCGTTACAAGAAGTAAAACATATTTATGTTAACATGTAGTAAAAGTATATAAGGTAGAGTAGCAATATCAATGGTAAAACCGGTGTCTACATATCTTCAATGGTCAATATTAAAGGTCTCATGTCATGGCCATGTCTACTGATCATAATTCCATTGTGAGGTCTACTAGAATAGATTTATATTGTGCAATGTTCCAAACTCACATTGGTTTCTCATACAGCATCTCTGTATAGTATGTGTATTCACTCTCTGTCCTAAACGGCTTGTTGGAGCTCCTGCCCCCTCCTCCCCTCCCTATGAGCCCAGTGGCCGTCTGCGAGACAGCGAGACACAGCAAAACCCAGCCCGAACACACACACACACACACCCGCAGCCTGGCTGGGAGTTTGTGTGTGTGCTCACACACAGACTCATAGCCTCGCCGCGTCCTGCCGTCTCAGGGAGGAGAAATTGGCGGAGCTGCAGCTGAGAAAAGATTGAGTGTGTGTGTGTGAGGAAGTCCGCCGATTGGTCAATTTGGACCAATCAACAAATTAACGTAACGGCTCCGCGGACGTAACGGCTCCACGGATTGGTCCATTTGGACCAATGGGTCCATTTGGGTATGTTCTCGTCACTGTACCCAGGAAGAAAAAGAGAAATGTCCAACGAGGCGTTCTGGGGCAGCATAGAGAGGTCTTTTCTGTGTTAGAGTTTTACTCGCTACAGGGTGTACTTTGAGGGTTTGTGACTTTGCAGACCGTTTACATGCAGAAAAACCTTCATAACCTTTAAGGCTTCTACTTTTTTTATCTGATAAATCATGAATTTTTTCAATAAAATGTAATTAAAGGATTTTGCTAAAAAACTGTTTAAAATCCAAGATATTTCAATTATCTTTACAAATTACAAAGAAAAGGAGCTGATATTTGCATTAGAAAAAGTTGGAGCTAGGAAATGTGTGGCATTTGCAACAACTTAAAACATTATTTGTTATCAAGCGTTGCAGCTATGAATCATTCTGAATCATTAATCCTGAACGTCCGTTATTTTTCATATATTTACTTCAAGGCTGTTCAAAATGTGCGCTGTGTCTTATCCCCTTTGCCCTATGGTGAATGTTGTTGGTGGATCTTTTTAATAAGAAACATGGCCAAACTGTGCAGTGTACACCCTGTTTCCTTTTTCAGATAAATAAAAAAATATGGTTTTTGTATCAGGTGAAGATTTTGCCATGCATTCCAGCTGATACTGAACTCATGATATGACCAACGAGCTTTGTTTCTTCTTGATTGATTTTATCTCGGGTTTAAACCCACTGACACTGCCAATATTGGTTTTGATTGATTGTGTTAACATTATTGGTGACATCAATAGGAGTCAGCTGGGAAATATATACTGTGATTTTGCTACTGAAGCACTCCGGTCGCTTTAGAGAAGTGAGGAGTCAGCAGTCTATGACAGTAAAAAACAGTCAATAATGTATAAAAAAATGTGAATAACTGCCACCACGAGAGGCAATTGAGCCAACAGTCAAAAATGAGTTTAAAAAAGATTATGCTGATGGTGTCTAGTAGTATGCAAGATTAGCATGGACAGACACACACAACTAACCACAAGGGTTAAGCCTGGCAGAAATAATGAGCCAAACAAGTATTTTTCAATGTTCAAAAATGCGTTACGGATGTCAAGATCTGTCTTTTTCTGTCTTTTGTTTCATGTTTTATTTTGAAAGGTCTTCGCCTCCTGTCTTGCCTGTTTCTGTCTGTGTTGTGTTTTGTCTAGATCTGTCTTTGGTTTTCTGTCTGCGTTGTGTTTTGTCTTTAGATCTGTCTGTGGTTCCCTGTCGTTAGTTTCCCTGGTGTGTCTTATTACCCGATTGTGTGCACCTGGTGTCCCTGTGTTTTCTCCTCCCTCCTCACCTGTGTCTTGTTTGTATAATTAGTCTTGTGTGTATTTAAGTTCTGGTTTTTCTGTCTGTCTTTGTCGGTTTGTCTTGTGTTTTGACTTGGTCTTCGGTGAGTGTTCTGTTCTGTCTTTGTGAATAGTTTAGCCTTGAAATAAAGGAGTTATTTTTGACACTTTAATCTGCATTTGGGTCCTGCTTCCTACACACACCGTAACATTACGAACCGACCTGAGATATGGGCCCAGCAGATCCGTTTGAGCAGGAACTATTGGATTTTACCTTTTCTTTGTCTGTCTGCGCTCATCGATGGATAGGAGCGGTCAGGGTTCAACAGCGAGAGGCTGCTATGGCTGAGGCACACCAGATGGCTATGGAGAAGCCAGGGGTAGTTAAGTTCTTGGACTTCCTCTCGGTGTGTGATTCCCGGCCTGCTAGCACCCTGCCTCCCAACTCCCAACCTGGCGCCGTACGCCTCGGTGTGTTCCGTCTGGAGTCGGCCTCTGCTTCTTCCCCAGTTCCTGCTCCTGTCCAGGAGCCATTCTCTGGAACTCGTCTGGCTTTTGGAGGTCCACGGAGCCTCCAAAAGGCTCTTAAGATAAGGAGTCGCAGGTCCAGGCTGGCAGCCCTAGCCCCGGAGGCCATGCTTTGGGCTCCAGTACAGGCCCCAGCAGCCATGGTTCCAGCCCCAGTTCTGGCACCAGCAGCCATGGTTCCAGCCCCAGTTCTGGCCCCAGCAGCCATGGTTCCAGACCCAGTTCTGGCCCCAGCAGCCATGGTTCCAGACCCAGTTCTGGCCCCAGCAGCCATGGTCCCGGACCCAGTTCTGGCCCCAGCAGCCATGGTCCCGGCCCCAGTTCTGGCCCCAGCAGCCATGGTCCCGGCCCCAGTTCTGGCCCCAGCAGCCATGGTTCCGGCCCCAGTTCTGGCCCCAGCAGCCATGGTTCCGGCCCCAGTTCCGGCTCCAGCAGCTGTGGTTCCGGCCCCAGTTCAGGCCTCAGCAGCGATGGTTCCAGCTTCAATTCCGGCTCCAAAACCGGCCCACACAGCCATGATCCAGGCTTCAGCTCCGGACCTTACAGCCATGTTTCCGGCTCCAGAACTGGATCTTACAGCCATGTTTCCGGCTCCAGAACCGGCCCATGCAGCCATGATTCCGGCTCAAGTCCCCGGCCCAGCAGCCATGGTTCCGGCCCCAGTTCCAGCCATGGCTCTGGCTCAAGTACCGGCCCCAGCAGTCATGGTCCCGATTCCGGCTCCTCGTTACCTGTTGACTCATCGGCCGACACCAGATCCCAGAGTCCTGTCGGCATACCGGCCGACTCCAGCACCTCGTGTCCTGCTGGCTCTCCAGCCGACGCCAGCTCCCCGTGTCCTGTCTGCGTACCGGCCGACACAAGTTCCCTCTCAAGTTTCCTCTCAAGTCCCCTCTCGAGTTCCCTCTCAAGTCTCCTCTCCAGTTCCTTCTCAAGTGCCCTCTCGAGTCTCCTCTCTAGTCACCTTTCAAGTCCCCTCTCGAGTTCCCTCTCGAATTCCCTCTCAAGTCTCCTCTCGAGTTCCCTCTCTAGTCCCCTCTCGAGTCCCCTCTCTCGAGTCCCCTCTCAAGCCCTCTCTCTCGAGTCCCCTCTCGAGTTCCCTATCGGGTCACCTCTCGAGTCTCCTTTCAAGTCACCTCTCGAGTCTCCTTTCAAGTCACCTCTCGAGTCTCCTTTCAAGTCACCTCTCGAGTCTCCTTTCAAGTCACCTCTCGAGTCTCCTTTCAAGTCTCCTTTCAAGTTTCCTCTCGAGTTCCCTCTCAAGCCCTCTCTCGAGTTCCCACTCAAGTCCCTACTCATGTGCCGTTGGAGGTCCCGCAGACTACTCTTCTGCCGGGGGTCCTGCCAACCACATGTCCTGAGCCGTTGGAGGTCCCGCCGACTACTCTCCTGCCGGGGGTCCTGCCAACCCTAAGTCCTGTGCCGTTGGAGGCCCCGCCGACTACTCTTCTGCCGGGGGTCCTGCCAACCCTAAGTCCTGTGCCGTTGGAGGTCCCGCCAGCTACTCTTCTATCGGGGGTCCTGCCAACTCTATGTCCTGTGCCTTTGGAGGTTCCGCTGGGGATCCTGCCAGCTCTATGTCCAGTCCAGTTAGAGGCCCCGCCATCACCTGTCCTACCGGGGGTACTGCCAACCCCTTGTCCAGTTCCGTTGGAGGCCCCGCCATCATCTGTCTCGCCGGGGGTGCTGCCAACTCCTGGTCCTCTTCCGTGGGGGATCCTGCCGAAGCCTGTCCCACCGGCTCCGGTTCCTGTTCGGCCGACACCGGGTCCTGCCCGGCCTCCGGAGCTGTATGGCCTTCGCCCCACCCTGAACTCTGTCTTGCCCCCGGGCCGTCCGCCCGAGTTCCCCTTTTTGAACTCTGCCTTGCCCCCGGGCCGGCCACCCGAGACCCCATCCTTGATCTCTGCCTTGCCCCCGGGTCCTCCGCTGTCAGCCCAAGCCTGTCCTCCAGACCCCCTCCACCCACCCTGTTGGCCTTAGTTTTGTGTCTTGTCTAGATCTGTCTTTGGTTTTCTGTCTGCGTTGTGTTTTGTCTTTAGATCTGTCTGTGGTTCCCTGTCGTTAGTTTCCCTGGTGTGTCTTATTACCCGATTGTGTGCACCTGGTGTCCCTGTGTTTTCTCCTCCCTCCTCACCTGTGTCTTGTTTGTATAATTAGTCTTGTGTGTATTTAAGTTCTGGTTTTTCTGTCTGTCTTTGTCGGTTCGTCTTGTGTTTTGACTTGGTCTTCGGTGAGTGTTCTGTTCTGTCTTTGTGAATAGTTTAGCCTTGAAATAAAGGAGTTATTTTTTACACTTTAATCTGCATTTGGGTCCTGCTTCCTACACACACCGTAACAACGGATATAATATAAAATAACATCAGCTGAGCTTCTTGTCCAAAAAATTCAGTGACTCCGTAAAGATTTCTCCATGGCCAGGCCTGCTTGGTTGGTGTTGGAAATCAGACCACTTTTCGGTTGGATGGAAGAGCAGGTGATGCAGAAAACCAGATCCTAGCAGTAGCCGGGCCAATAAACACATATATAGGGGTGGCATAAGGGAATAGCGTGGGAGGACAGAAAGTGAGGCAAATATAAGAGGAACTGGAGGTAAGTAGGCAGAAATGCAGTGCAAGACACAGACAAATAAATGAGGGACTAAAGGGCGATAATAAGGTAAAAGCAAGGGAGAGATAAATTGCCTTGATTAGGAACAAAGGAGGATTAAAGATTTATAAAATCCCGGATATTCTTATTATCATGAGTGTGCTGCAAATAATATAGTGTTATGTAGCTTCTGTTTTGCTTCAGGTGCTTGAGGTCTTTTAACAAGCCTTGCCGTTCTCAATGATGGAGAGTTGTTTCTTGAAGATAAAGGAAATGCATCAAAAGACAAAAGTTATCAAAGAGGCTGCAGGAATCAAAATGCTGAGGAAGAATTCCAAAAAAAGCGCAAGCTGTTACGCGGGATACTGTTGGTAGGAAACTCAAAATCCTCTGTGATGTAAGAGTCGACCGTCATTGCACACTTTGATTTTAGGAGACTTGCATGAAAGATTGATGATTATTTCTGAAGTTTTTGTGGAGTTCATAAAAGGTATTTTATAGTTGATTTGTTTTTCAGTAGAGAAACTGATGGAAATGCAGTTTGACTTTGTCTTTTCCTCTCCAGGCATATGTGTATGTTCGGAAATGCTGCATCCTTTTAGTGAGCAGCTGTTACTGATGGCTGCAAGCTGCCACATCGCTGTTGATTTAGTCGCAAGCAGCACTTTGTTCGAGGCCCATTCCCGGAGAGACAGGTGTTGATTTTGGGGAGAGCAGGTGCGGATGTTGGCTGTTTGGAGTATTCACACCTGTGCTCATTAAATACAACATGTGACATTTATTTAATATTTTGGATTTCGATCAATTGAAAAATAATCACAACATTGACTGCTGAAATCCCTACTTTGAAAGGCCTTTTGCCCAATTGCAAAATTCTGTATTATTGTCTATTATTTCAAGCCTTTTTTTTTTTATAGAAGAGGTGTTATTGCAGGCTTTCTCTAAATACAAGATGCCCATGTATCTACTGTAATGATGCAGATGGAAGTGCATCCTGTTCTCTGAACATCGGTTGAAGTGAGGTTGTTAGCGGTCCTGATGCTCGGCAGTATGAGGATTCTTGGGACCCCTGGGGGGGTTTGCCCTTGTTTCGAACATTTACTGTTAAACTGAGCAGAGAGAGGTGTTCTGCTAAATGGAAAAGAGTTGTTTGCTCCTCAAATAGACATTGCACCAGCGGCAATGACTTCATACAGAAAATGAAAAACCCTCCCTGCTTACGGTAGGCACTCTAAATGTAAATTAGTTCATTTAGGTTGAACCACATGCAGTTATATAACTCGTCTTCTGTGTTTCTATCGCAGCCTGCTAGCAGACAACGGTTAAACACTATAACCGGGACAAATTGCCTACTTCACAAGTAACAGTAAATGTGGTACAAAATGCAGTTATGCATAATCGTTGCAGCATATAATGCAATTACTTCTGCATAATTTAAATGTCCACATGTAATGTTTGCATCATAATGTATTTCTCTGCATTACCATATACAACAGTAAATATGTTTACTCCTGTGAATAAGGCTATAAAATATAAATGTATTTTTTTCTTAAAGGATTACATTGGCGATATTCCTTGTGTTTCTTATTGTCAAAAAAAACATTAAAGGAACAAAACTAACAGTGAACTGATTCCACTAACTATGGTGTCTATCAAAGCCTCAAATATTGTATTCCTCTTTGGTTGTCCAACAACTATTACATACACACTAAAGAACCACACTGTTGCATTGGGTGACAAAGGCGGTGGTGGCGAAGTCCATAGGGACTTGGCTTGGCAACTGGAAGGTCATCAGTTTAAGTCCCGGCAAGACCAAGTGCTACCGAGGTGTCCCTGAGCAAGGCACCTTTCCCTACACTGCTCCCCGGGTGCCGTTCAAAATGGCAGCCCACTGCTCCTAACACTAGGATGGGTCAAATGCAGAGAAACAATTTCCCCACGGGGATTAATAAAGTATATCAAAATTTAAAAAAATGTCTTTCTTTACGATTAACATAGACAGTGCAATTAGTTTTTGACTCAATAGTCACTCACTAGAGCACCAAGTGTATTAATCCACCGCTGAAAATAGTCCCCAACAAATGTATTATTTCCTGTTTGAGTAACGTTTGCTAAAATCTATAGCGATCAGCTGAAGTAAGTTACTAAATCTTCTTGTAAAATAAAACTATATTTGAGGCCTAACTCTAACCTAAATCTAAATATCTGCACCATCTGCCATAAACACTATATCTCAGAGACAAAACGCACCATAAACACCCCACTGAAAACACCTCTACAACATTGGGGAAAGTTGTCTCACCACACTGTTGGTAAATCATTTCCAATCCCACCCATCTATTAACCTTATTACCTCGGGACTATAGTCCAACCGTTGGATCATTGGACAGAGGAAGAGGGCAGAAGACACAACATTTGATTGACAGCCCACTGCAGAGCCGCCCTCGCCGTCCACTGGTCCGGCCAGGATCGCCATGGGGTCTTGTTACCTTTTTATCAGTGGCCATTAACACCAGACAAACCGCACATTTGCAACACCCATCCACAGATCAATATGCCAGTGCAAACAATTATCAACTCTGAACCCCAAACCTAACCCTAACCTAACCCTCTTCAGTAGAAACAAATGGTCTGCAGACAGGAAGTATGAATGTATGTTGGTTCCGGCCTTATCATTACATTTGTTTGCATAACGCAATATAAAATAAGGCCAGTCTTAACCTTTTGCTTTACAAATGTTATTGGTACCAGTTGGTTTGATACGTAGTGTCTGTGATTGGAACACAAACACTAAATTAACATTGCCGTAACCACTCTATGGGCAATGGATGTAACTTCTGAAAATGAGTATTTATCAGTTATAGAGTTCAGTGAATAATTATGAAAAGATGGACAAACAAAATTACGGATGGATGGATGGATGGATAAACAGCAGCTGAGTCACACACCCAGCCCAGATTTTAATATCTGGGATGAAATTACTTACTTAAAGTACAATTGAAGCAACTTGCTATGTAAAATTCACAGATAAGTTAAGGAGAAGTGGAAAATAAAATGTAGTTCATGTGGAAAAAAAAACATGATTTTCAACACCCTGTTCTCCTGAGTGATATCTGGGACAAATTAAGTTGCAGTTGATACAAGATGAATCTTTAATGATCCCAGCGTGAAATCAGCAGAAAATGGAGAAAACAGCACAGCAGGTGTAAGCACACAAACAAACAAACGTATGAATAAGCAAAACGTTTATTTCACTGTTTTGTTGTATTTTTTTCTTTTCACTAATTCGTATTATTACATGTCTAATTCTATGCTACTATAATTTAATTTGATTCTTTTTTCTGCAGTTCCCTATGATCAATGAGTTTGGGGAGGATACCAACTCCTACTGCTCCTTTGAGAGCAAAGAGACGGCGCTGCTGCACTCCGAAAATGGAAACCTGCAGCAGAGAGTCAACATCCTGACACACGAGGTGAGAGGAGAGATGAGGACAAGAGGGGAGACAGAGAGAGGGAGGGCGGGAGACACAGGACCGAGGGAAGGGTGGATCAAGAGGAGAGGGGAGAGAATGCAAAGCCAAGATGGGACATGCAGAGGAAAATCCGTACATTTCATTATAATAAACTGTGGGAGAATAAAAGGTTTATCACACCAAAGGTTTTCCTCTGCAGAAATTCCTCCCTGCATGCAAATTAATTGAATTAAAAGAAAAAATGTAGGCCAAGCCTGTTGGACATAAAGATGTCCAGAACTAATTAAGCACTAAAGCTGCCGCCCAAGCAAGAAATTACTGAGATGGGGTGTTTTTAAGGAGCGCTGTGACATGGGATTTTCATGCTGGTGTTCTATTTTTGAGATGCGCTTTAATTGGGAACAAACCTGGCTAGGATTTTTTTTGCTGAATGTGTACAGTACGCCTTAAAAAAGAAGAAAGTAAAGTGTATGTGGGATGACAGCTTCTGATGTTTATTAGTTTATTCAGTTAATTAAAATAGAAAACAAGAAGGTATTTGAAAATAACCAAGTATCAGTTGTACTACTTGTCTACTATATGAGTAACTCCCTTCCAAAAGTGTGCTAAAATGAGAGGAGAGAGAGGCAGCGAATATAATGTGTTTGGACTGCCCATTCCCCTCGCTTGCAACTTTCTATGACTGTGTAAACTAGAGCGCTGGGAAATAGATATGAGAACCTATCCACACAGGAAGGCAGTGGTAAAAACGGTAGCGGTTAAACAACAAAAAAAAGAGGTAGAAAATGAGAAAGAGGAAGGATATGGTTTATAGAAGCAGCAGAAGCAATTCACAATGTCACACGGTCTGACAGCTTTACAGGAATTAAAGGTCACAAAGCAGAAGGCAAAATAACGTATTGATGTCTTTCTGATAAAATGCGGGCAAAACAGATGAACTGAACTCATGCAGTACATTGAATTTTTGGGAGTATTTAGACCTAAAGCTCAAAATCAACTGATGTTAGTAAGTTCTTCTTTCCCTCTTGATATTGAGACCACTACAGCGTGTGTCTGTGTCAAAATCTACTTTTAATGGAGGCCCTCCAGAGGGAGTTTTTCTCCCACACACTCCCCCCTGCATTAAAATGCTTCCAATGGAATCCTTTGTTTACTTCCGTAACATAATGACATCACTATGTAACACTGATACTTCTATTGGCTAACGCTCCAACACATTGTATATGATAGGCTAACGGGCTGGTCATCTCTTAGTGATTGACCGGCCTGCTAACCAATCAGAGCAGACTGGGCTCTGGTTTCAGACAGAGGGTGAAAAGAGGTGCTGCATCACAGGCAGTATATGAGAAAAAATAAAGAGCTTTTTGAACATTAAAGCAGGAAAACATGTCACAGTAGAGGCAGAAAATACAAAAATGAACCTAACAATTAGCATAATAGGGCCACTTTAATTTGAGTGTACACATAACAGCACATCTAGTAGTGGTAGTAGTAGTAGTAGTAGTAGTAGTAGTAGTAGTAGTAGTAGTAGTAGTAGTAGTAGTAGTAGTAGTAGTAGTAGTAGTAGTAGTAGTAGTAGTAGTAGTAGTAGTAGTATGGTAGGTATTATTTAAGCAAGAAACTGTACACATTGTGCAGAGAGAGGAAACCATGAGAGGTAATAGGCCCAGCCTTCAAACCATTTAGTGTCAACTCTCTTTTTGTACATTATTTCCTCCTCTCTCATGTCTTAGTCCTTCCAACCTAAGATGCGATTGGAGTAGGCACGGGAGGGACACGAGTAGAGAGTCGAGGCAAAAGGCATCGAACAAAATGAGACATCCATGCACTGGAGCCGTCAATTAGAGTAACTTCAATTAAATATGAAGGTGGCACAGCTGCATCATCTGCCCATCGTCACGCCTCTTTCATACGTCACGGTGCTGAAAACTACTCCGCAAAGAACACATCCAGCTCCTCTGGAAAGCCTTCTGGAGAGAGTAGAGGAGGAGGCACGACATCCAGTAACGAGAATAGAAGGGTCTGGATGAAAAACACAGATTCATTCTCATCTGGTTTTGCAGATTTTCAGGAAATTCAGTCCATATTTTTACTACATTTGGATGGAACAACCTTAGCATAACCTTAGCATCTATTACTGATAGACATAGTGGCGAAAATAATGAAAAATAAGAACCGTTGGCAGTTTTAGCAACCATTTGCATTTCTGAAATCTCCTTACAGTAGCTCTGGAGTATTCTCAGTCACGATGTGTTTGACAAGCCACCCTACACCTCAGTGTCAGGTTTCCATAAGCATATGTTACCATAGCCACAGTGAATATAGACCTCACAGCAGTGGCATATACCTCTTTGTCCTTGCTAGCTCTCTGTTTATCTCACTCCCTTGCTTCTGCTCCCACTCTCATTCTCCGTGTTGTCTAAGTGACCATATTCTTCATCAAAAAAGCACACGTCCTCGCCTGCCTCCCAATATCTCTATTTCCCTCCATTTGTTGCATGTCACTGCTCTCCGATCTGTCCAAGAGTATGTGATTATGGCATCCCATGACATCCACCCCCTTATTATGTCACAGTGTGACAGATCACCAAGACATCCATTTTTTCAAGGGTTAAGATGATAGCAGAAATTATGATTTATCCGTTTTGCGAGATGGGGAGGTGTCAGGATTTCAGTGTCCCAAATTTGCTTGGTTACATAACAATTTCTTAAGAGACATATTTTACGCCTTGCACAAGAAGAAGGTTTTTTGATGTGTTTCTTTTTCCCTCTCTCCCCATTTGGTGGGAAAGCAGACAAAGAAGAAAGTAGCAAATGTATGTCAAGCCTTTTGTTCTTCAGTCTCAGCTTTTCTTTCTGTGTTTGTGTCTTCAGCTCCAGAAGAGGAAGGAGAGAGAGGAGCAGCTGGAGGATGTGATCCAGGCCTACGAGAAGATTCACATGGAGAAGAGCAACCTCCAGAGGGATCTCGACAAGATGGTCAGACATCACTTAGTCCACTGCACCGTGCACTCATGTTTAAGTAGCTTTACTGTAGCTGAAGCCATATGGCTCATTAATAAATTCTCACAGCTATATTCCGCTGAATAGAAAATGTAATGCATGACATTATGAACTGAGAATATACATAAGTGATGCTTACACTTAAAAAGGTTTAAAATGTAACGTTCATGCATTCAAATGTCTAAATACGACTAGACCTATGTTAAATATGTAGTAGAGTTGGGTTCTAAAATTGTACTAAATGTTTCCAAGAATTTTCAAACCCATAGAAATCTTAGACATGGAAACAGTCCTGGTCATTCTGTCATTTGTAATGACATCACAAATTAACTTTTTATCCAGTTTAAAGCCAAAAAAAATCTCTGCCACTCTTACACTATAGTAACCAAATGAAAGATTTGAGTTAAAAGTGTTATTAGCATTTAGCTGACACTTTTATCCTAAACGACTTACATACTACTACAGTACCACTACAGAGCAATTTTGGGGTTAGGCATCTTGTCCAAGACCACTGACCCTCTTATTGGTCGATCATCGCATTAACCCTCTGAGCCACTGCCACTCCGAGCCGTCTATCCTATGTTCAGAGACAAAAGATTAGCAAAGGTTAGCAGTTAGCTTACAGTAATGCTTTTCATTAAATTATATTGTAAACTGGCTATTTTAAAACTATGGAAGCCTGTTTGCGCTACAGGAAAAAAAATAAAAAAATCCTGTAAGTCAATATATTGACTTAGCTATCTCAATATATTGACTTACTATCTCATTATATTGACTTAGCTATCTCATTATATTGACTTACTATCTCATTATATTGACTTACTGTAGCTATCTCAATATATTGAGTTATATATATATTTTTTTTTACTGAAACAATTATGTCAAATACAGAATAAGGCACATAGACATCAATGTTCATCATAAGCGGTACAACTTTATATTAACACAAATTCACCATCAACTAGTTGTTAATTAGCATGCATATTAGCATTGGCTCTTTATTAGTCATTATAAAACACTTATTAATGCCTTATTCTACTCGACCATATTCTACAAGTAATAAGCCATTAGTTGAGAGTTTTTCCTCAATAACCCTCTAATTGGTGCTTATTTATTGCAAGTAAGGAAGTTGTTGTACATGAGTTTTGGTCTATGCTCTCCTCAATATGTCTAAATAACTCAAAATTAGGTATTTATATCTAAGAATATGTTCCCTATTCTAAAGTGAAGTCTTGTTCATAACCAATAAGCTATTAGTTTGACTCTAATTAGGTATTTCTATCAATGAATATATTCCCTATTCTAAAGTGAAGTCTTGTTCATAACCAATAAGCTATTAGTTTGACTCCAATTGACCTGAACATGTTCCCTATTCTAAAGTTGCCTCCTCTTCACACTTTGTAAATACATTATAGCACACAACTACTGAAATTAACCTCAACAGTACATGAACAAAGTAGGCACACGTTGAAATATCTGTTTTATTAATGAACCACTGAAGAGCGGTTCAGACACATACCAAAACATGTCAAGTTTCTCCAAGGCTGAGAACACATATGCAGCCTACACGTTTTAATAAAACAGATTTTTAACATATTTTTAACAGATTTTATTTATTTGTGATCATACTGTGTGACCTGCTTGTATGTACTTACACAATATGTGTACTGTTCTCTCTATGTGTTGTACTGTCTCAGTGTGAACATAGATTAAAACAGCCAGCCAAACTCTTTTGAGAGCCAGGGAATGACCAGCCATGCTCCTTTATTGACTTATTTGCAGTCCACTGACATTCAAACGGAGTGAAACTATAAAAAAGTTAGAAGGCACTTAATGATCTCATACATGCAAGTGTAACATACACAGATTACTTGTAGAATATGGTCAAGTAGAATAAGGCATTAATAAGTGTTTTATAATGACTAATAAAGAGCCAATATACTGCTAATATGCATGCTAATGAACAACTAGTTGATGGTGAATTTGTGTACCTTAATATAAAGTTTTACCGCTTATATGATGAACATTGATGTTTGTGCCTTATTCTGTATTTGACATCATTGTTTCAATAAAAAAAAAAATATATAACTCAATATAATGAGATAGCTAAGTCAATATATTGAGATAGCTAAGTCAATATATTGAGATAGCTAAGTCAATATATTGACTTGCAGGATTTTTTAATCTTTTTTCCTGTGGCGCAAACAGGCTTCCATAGAAAACAGACCGCTCACAGAAAACAGACCGCTCACAGACAACAGACCGCTCACAGACAACAGACCGCTCACAGACAACAGACCGCTCACAGACAACAGACCGCTCACAGACAACAGACCGCTCACAGACGTCATCACAATGTATTTCTTGGTTCATTGCAATGTTTATGTTTCGGTTGAAAGAAACGTTCTCCCTTTAACCTCATTGGGTAATATTTTATAATCACATGGAAATGTTAAAGGAAGGGAACAGCAGCGTATTGTTGTTCCGTTTCTCCCTTCTGAATTTGACTGGGCACTTTAGAGTACTCTGCACATTTAAAAGTAATTGCCCTTTGAGCAAACATGTATTCATTACTTCTTATACAGAGTCAACAGTCCTTCAGAGACAGAACGAGTCCTCATAGAAATAATCGCTTGATTGAATGTACATGTTGCACATCTTGCCAAGATACTGCAATTTTGTAGAATGTAGAACATACTAACCTATATTTTAGAGTTTCCCCCTTTATCAACTCCTTTTGTTTTCCATTTTGGGAAAATCTCCTTATTTGAACACACTTCTGTAACTGAGTCATAAATCAAAGTCGATCGGGACCATGCAGGTAGACGCTTCCAACTGAACAGATTGTCTGGCTGCTCTTTCCCAGATCCCCTCTGTGATAATAAACCCTCTCATATGAGAGGCTAGTCCGTTGAGCAGCTCATGCCGAGCCGTCTCAGCAGTTTTATGTGGGCAGGGTGATTATAGAATGAGGTGCCACAGAGACGTTGGAAGTGTCGGATGCCGAGGGCTGAAACAGTGTCAATGTCAGCTGAAGCCCGGCTCCGACTACTGTACCTACTGGGCCTCATTGTCCTTTAACCTTCCAGTCATTAATCTACATAATATATACTGTATAAATGATGATGATGATGATGATGATGATGATGATGATGATGATGATGATGATGATGATGATGATGATGATGTGTGTGTATTATCTACATTTTAGGCTAAAAAATGAGATGAAAATGAAAAATACTCTTAAATGTTTTCGTGAAGGGCTAAAACACGCCTATTACACCCTTGACTTTCATCCCCGCCACTCTGCCCTCCTCCCACCATTTTGGTTAACCTGCTTATATAAATAGAAGCAGTCATGAAAACTGACATAGATCTGTCCAGATCTGGCACAACATAGCGGATGATAAACTAAAGTTAAAAGGAACCAACACTGCTAACTTCATCCACCATAGTTTGTAAGTGAAAGCCAGAATTAGCTGTTTTTTTCCAACTGTAACTACGGATAAACTGATTAAATATCAAACCAAAACCATTGTCCTAAAGAACACTATAATAATAATAATTTCAGTGCCAGGAAACTAACGTAGAATAGTGATACTGATATTCAGCACCGTTGAACATGATTACACACTTTCTGGTCTACAAAGAAGCAAAGTAACCAAATAACTTTAAAATCTTCATAGGATTCAAATCAGATGAATGTGTGTGATTGCAGACCAGCCTGGTGGAGAAGCACGTGGAGCGCATCCTGGGCCTGGAGTCCGCTCTGAGGCAAAGGGAGAACTCGCTGCAGAAACTCAACATGCAGCTACACAGCAAAGACATGCAGTACCTGCAGCTGCACGCCGGCCCCGACGCACACAGTGAGTGACCTTAGAGACAGACAGAGTAATGTTATCAGCATACAAACATTGAACTGTATTCCCTTACAGTTACATTAAGAAAAGACACAATCAGATGAATACGACAATTTTAAAAAGCGGGGATTACTTGCAGGATTACAATGTATCAATAACGATCAATAATTTATAGGAAGACGTACTGCCTGCATTTTCATTCTACTTTGAAACATTTGTTTTTAAACGCAGTAGGTGGACACCTGATTTATTAAAACAAAATACAGTTTTCTTGTAATTCATACATTAAACTAATATACTTTTTGTAAGCTCATCTATACCATAGGTCTATCCTACATTTTATAAATGTTTTAAAGTAACCCTCCAAACGCTGAGATTCTAGCTAAGATGTCATAATGATAATGATCATAATGATTTCAGTGTGAATATATTCTGATGGCAACAATACAGTCAACCATTTGTTTTACTATCAATGCTGTGATTATTGACATTTTTGGAGAGCAGGGTATTATTTATTTTTCAGTAAAATTTAATTAGTAGATTTCCGTTAGTCCTTTGGGTATAATTGCATTAGCGTTATGTTAAATGTTAAAAGTATTTTCTTAAATTAAGACAGATAATAATTATATTTAAAATAATAGTCATTTTAATCTAAAAATAATTCCCTTAACTTTTTAAGTACAAGATGTAGCTAAATTATAACAACCTATCCAAAAAAATGTTTACCATCCAAATTAAATAAATAAATACTCAAATTGAGACAAAAGCAGACAATCTGATAGAAACAGGAAATTCATTTAACATGTTTTCTATTCTACTTCCTTTAAATTGACCTTATTTTGTTTGTGGCGCTTTAGTGCATTTGATTTTGGTTCCTCCGGTTTTATTATATTTCCAAGGCAATCACGGTTTAAAGTAAGTATTAAGAAAGAGTATTATTTCAGAAAACTTTGATGATTACCACTATGATAGCTTTGACTGTAAACAAAGCAATACAACTTACATCTGCACAATTCTATTTTTGTTTTTCGTTTAATCACTACTTGACACTGATACCTTTACTTTATAGTAAGAAAAAACATTTTCATATCAACCTGCCAAGATACGACTTATCTCTGTTAATCACCACTCATCTTTTCTCTGCATCTTTAATCAAATCCAACAATCTGGCCTGAAAAAGCATTTTAATTGGGGTCAAGTTGATCCTCGGCCTGTTAGAGGGAAGCAGATTGGACATTTTATTCCAACTCCCCAGTCGCTGTCGCAGAAAAAGAGACCTCCAGATCAATGCGGGTGCTTGTGATTGAAATTCAAAACATCTGAAGAGCCAGGTACTCAGAAATGGAGGATTCCTTGATTTGCCGAGGGATCTATATTGTAATTACTCTCCAAACCTATGATATCATTCGACTTATTCAGATGCAAATTCATTCCCATTTTAGATTCTTCAAACAAGGCGGGTCACTTACACTGCTTTTATAGCAAAAAGAAGAAAACATTTGCAAAAATACTGCATAATATATTGGAATATAGTCTTAACAAGGCTTTGTTATTTTTCAATTGCATCATAGATTACAAGCTAAAAACTGCAGTCCAGCACTAAAGGAGATTGTGTCTAATAATAATAATATATTAATTTTATATAGCGCTTTTATGGACCCAAAGACGCTAACTTAAAGGGGCCCTATTGCGCTTTCTGGGGTTTTCCCTTTTTTGTAGTATGTTATATATGTTTTTGTGCATGTAAATGGTCTGCAAAGGCTACAATCCCAAAGTCCCCTCCAGAGGGAGTTTCTCTCCCACACACCCCTTGCCTGAAACACCTCTATTGGACTCCTTTGTTTACTTCCATAACAGAGTCCCATCACTATGTAATTCTCGCATTTCTATTGGCTAATGCTCCAATACACTGAACGTGGTAGGCTAAGGTGAGGGACATCTCTAAGCGGTTGACCAATCACAACAGAGCTGGCCAGCTAACCAATCCGAGCGGACTGGAATCTGGTTTCAGACAGAGGGTGAAAAGAGGTGCTGCAGCGCAGGCAGTAAGAGAACAAATAAATACATTTTTGAACATTAAAACATGTAAACATGACAGTAGAGGCACAAAACACAAATATGAACCTGAAAATTAGCATGATATGTCCTCTTTAAGCTGATCTAGAGTCAGTGTGTGCTAATCTCTGCCCTCTTCCAAAACGTGGGAGGCAGAAATGCATCAATGCCACCTCAACAGATGCCTTTACTGATGGTATACCTTGCATAAACTCATATTTAATGGAAAACTGTAAATTAATAGCTTTTTTTTTGTTATTAATTTGTGTGTCAGGAGTAAGTGAGTTGTGAATATAAGAAAAAAATCACTCTACAGTATGTGTGCACCTTTGTACGTGTCCAATGAGGAGGCAGGAGCTCAGATACAAAAGATGATGCACTGTTACAGTGTTTTCATGCTCAAGGACTGAGTCTGTGTGAGCGGAGCTGAATCACTAACATGCCCACGCAGATCGCATCACCCAGGTGCAAACTGAAAGATGCTGCCCTTGAAGAAGTCAACTCTTTACACAACAGCCGTGGACACAGGAGCTGCATTAGTCAGGGTAAAAAGCTAAGAAAATGTTTTGTTCTGAAGTTTGTTTCACTCTTTTTCCTCCCAGTGCTGGACTGTCCTGCTTTGACCCTTCAGAGCTCCCGTAGCTTGGACACTCTGTCCGACCTGAAGCTGCAGCGGCTGGAGGCCGAGCTGCAGGGGGCGCGGCACGAGGCCCAGGGGGCGCGTCAGAGGGAGCAGGAGCTGAAGGGGGAGTGTGAGAGGCTGAAGGAGGACATGAGGATGCTGCAGAACAGCCAGAGGGACAGGGTCAGTCATAGTTCCAGTTGTGTGCATCTATATCATTGTAATCATGTAAAGAATACTGCAAAAAGGGCTGTACAGAAGATTTCAAAGCTTAAATGAAAACTTTTCATCAAAAATATGACTTCAATATTCGAAAGCCCTGAACCTTTCAGATTCTTTTAAACCGGTTTTTTCTGCACAGTTGCAGAGAAAGATGTATGATATTTGTTATGTAAAATAACATAAGAGCTTTGTAAAGTCAATGTATATTTTGAAAAAGGATTGATTAAATAATTTAGGCAGGACTAGATTTAACATATTTTTAAAAACTTCATATTTTTCCACATTTAAAAAAAAAATGTTTGGCTAACACAATTAAAGTAAATGACTTATGTTGTAACAAAAAAGCAGATCATATAATGTATCTGGAATTGCTCTGCATCAAGATGCCATCACTTTTCTACTAACAATACAAATCTCCATTTCGAATGCACTCAAAGTTGATTTAATAAAATATGATAATAGGACTGACTCATTGAATCTGATGAATTCAAATTGAGGATAATGTTCGATGATTTTTAAAACATAAAGCTCCATTAAAAACCTCATTAGAAGCTTGAAATGTAAAGACATTCGGTACAGCCCCAACCGTAAATCTTTCTTATAATACAATACTGCAACTCTGATTAATGCAAAGTGTTCAGAGATGTGTAAAACATTAAATCTATCCCTAAAAAGTTGATATTGCACAATTCTGGACAACACCAGATCACCAGACCCCTGACAAAGACAACATTTTTAATATTGCTTATTGTCGTAACTGGTATGCTGCAGAACTGTCCAACATGAACAGAATCCTTAACATTCTGCGCTGCACATACTTACAGTGGTGGTCAACCCATAACACAACATATTCGAGATGAAGAGTTTTGTTCCAGCAGCTTTACAACACCAGCGGGGGACATATATTTTTGGCTCCAGTGGGACACAAATCCCTGACCTTGCCAATTTAAAGTTAAGCTTTAGGCATTGAGCAGATCCCAACACATCAGTGTCAGAGTCCGGCTGAACCCAGGACATTAAGTTTTCAAACATGCTGAACTCAATATTGTTCGTCAAAGATGGGTATATCAATAACACCCTAAAGACTGGAAGCATTGGGAAACAGCTAGCCTGTCCAAAGCCAACATAAAATATACTTCCTTAAAAAACTACAATGTCACATTCATATGCTTCAGCTTTCAAAACCTTATTAGATTTTTGTTTACATGTAAAACTATTAATACAAATAACTTGAATTAATGGGGAACTGCATGGAAGATTTAACAAACAACTTTTTAATCAGATCACTTTATAGTTTCTAGTAGATGGCATTTGTTTTGCTAGCTGTATCCCTCTGTTTCCAGTCTTTATGCTAAGCTAAGCTAACAAGCTTTTGGTTGTGGGTATATTTACTACAGACATAAGAGTGGTACAAAACACAAAACATCAACATAAGAACTCATTACAGCTGTTAATGTGCATTTTAATGCTACATTACAACATCTTATAAGTCAATAAAAATAAGCAATACCTCAACTTTCAAAATAAAGTTATCTTTCTCTTTTTTGGAGCAATATTGCTAGACATATTGCCATTTGTACGATACGATATTACTTTATTTGTCAGATCAAGTCTGAAATTTGACTTGCGTCAAGTGTTGTGAACCTTTTCCTCTTGCCTGAAATACACATATAAACACACACGCAGTGCTAGGATGATAACCATCAATGAGTACGACCTGTTTTCTCCCACGTCCACTTTATTTCTGACGACATTACCTTCCAACATGTTGGTTCGATGGGCTCATACTGTCAGATTGTGTCCAGTATTCCACCAGCACCTGCATGTTAATCTAATTTCACGCTCTACTTCGGCAGGAAATGACTTCTCAGTGCAAGCAGTGTGATGTGGAGTGGATAAAGAAGGTGGGAGATGAGCAGTAAGTGACCACCGCCGATCTCTGGGCACGGGGAGGGGAAGAAATCAAAACTAGAAGCGATGGAAGGAAAGGTCAGGAGGGGGGGGTGGGGGGTTGTTTTGTTTGTGAGGAGCATCATCCTTGGCAAGGATGGAGGAAAACAATAAAAAGCAGCAGGAGAAAATGTTTCTCTTAAAGCCGCTTCTCATCTCTATCTGTATTATCCTGCTGTGCTGAGCTGAGGTGATCTCCGGGGGTCTCATTAGAAACAAGACAAGCTGGGTCCAAAAGCAGCATTAATAAAGAAGTATTCATCTTAGTGCTGCATTTACTTTATTGAACTAATGTGAGCAGTAGGGGGCGGTGTAGGCACAGTGGAAAACTCCTTCCTGTCCATTTCCTCTTCTCTAAGTGGTCCAGTGTGTCTCTCTTTACATTATTTCCACTATACCTGAAACCACACAAAAAGAGCATTCAAGCTGATTCAACTCAATACTCTGCCACTTCCTGCCATTAAGAACAACAAAGTGGAAAGAAATTAGCTTAATTCCTTCATCAATAAGCATAGCTGTTTAAAGGTACATAAAGAAGTAAAACCGCAGCAGGTTTAAATGACTCCCACACAGTGAAACCCCAGAAGTGTTTCGATGGGGAGCAAACTGAAAGTAAACGGAGTGGCAGTGAAGAGGAGGACCTGGTACTGAGTGTGTGGTGGAAGCATACGGTTTTTTCCAGATCTTGGTCACCTTTTGGTTTTACTCAACAATATCACCTACAGTACTCCCACTGAAAACCTGCAGTGCCTATACTCGTGTTTCCTGGGGCCTTTTTCTTGTAATTGGGCTTATTTAATGTAAACTGCACCGATTGATAACGGTGGTTTGGTATTATGCATTGGAACCGTTGCCCTGTTAATCATTTAACATATTTTGAGGGACATTTCTATATATATTTTTTTATATTTAGGCTTTTGACAATAAATTAGGTTCACTGTGATGCTTTTAAATCTTCTCCAGTGTACTTGAAATATTGATAGCCGGAATCGAATTAGTGGATTTATAAAACCCACCTTCAAATGTGTCATAATATATTAAACTAAAGTTACAACAAGGCAATATCTTTTAAACAACAAGAGGTCTTCTTACTTTATGGCAAAGTTCTTTGAACTGTATACATGTTGTTAAAGAAGCCCTATTACTGTGTACTTTTGGGGGTTTTCCCTTTCCTATAGGTTGTTATATAGGTTTTTGTTAATGTAAATGCTCCAAAGGCTAAAAATATAGCACTTTTTGAACATTAAAGCATGTAAACATGTCACACTGCAGGAACAAAATACAATTATGAAACCTGAACATTGGCATAAAAGGGCCCCTTTAAACACGATTAGGTCAATATAGCAAAGGCATTCTGATTATTTAAAAGAGAGTGCCTTAGACCTTTCTCATGTTTTCTTCTCTCTACATGTATCCTCAAATAAACTATATTTGAGTACAGGAAGTACTCCCAAACATTTAAAACATATTTTTGCTTTTGTAATGTTTCTTCTCTCTTTCTTTTCCATCTGTTTTGTAAGAGGCGATGCAGGTTGTGGCTTTTCCTTAAAACCAGTCATATTTGTTTTCGTGACGATGTTTGTGGTTTTTCATTCGCCTCACTCATAACTAGTAATATGTAAACGGGATGCCCTTGCCAACCACACACTAAAACCACCTGGCAATACCCCCCCAAGCCACTGACTAATCCTTCTTCAGCTTTCAGAAAGTGAGAACTGTTTCTTATAAATCACGACATGATCATTTTGAGTTGAACCCCCACTACTTGTTTGAAATTCAAGAAAACATTGAATTAATGCTGTGTTTTGAAAATGTAATTCTTCCTAAAAATCCAGCCAGCCTTTGTGCGCAATTTTTAAACCCGTTGTTAAAACATTTGAAATGATTACTACTTACAAAAAAACAGGTAGCGAAGCTCAACCCACTGTGACTTAGCGTGAGGACTGTTTGACACCTCTGTTTGCCTGACAAAAAAAGCCCCCTCTGTTTAACATCCTGCCCCCCGTGAGATGCAAACTGAATATATTTTTCCAATAAGAGACACATAGTGACACGTTTCTAAGATCATTTGTTACTCCAGATCACTTATATTCAAACGTTAGTTGTCCCCATCGGCCTTGTCCTTTATATTAGCAAATGAGCTCCAGCAGGTTTAAAAAGTCAAATGATTATTGCTTTCTATTATTATTACTCTGTTGGCCTTAGTATTGGCTTTAGTCTTAAGCCAACAAAAGGGAGTGCAGGCAGCTGCAGTGACGGCTCTTTCTTTGAAACGTCTGATCAGATCAGAGGTCAGATTTCTGCCCACACTTAATCTCCCACACACATGTACACTCTTGTATCCGATTGATTCGGTGGCACGAATCTTTATTCAATGCAGCATTGGCATTATCACACCCCTCCTACGCACCGCACTGTACATTGTACAGTATGTTTGCACAGTTACACACAAGACAAAGGAAATACGAATAAATGCAAAATCACATGCTGCAAAGTATTTTTAGACATTCCAAGACAAAAACCAACAAGCGACCTGATTAAGAATTTCCGAAAAGATTGAGAAAGCCTACTTGAGCTGTGCAGGTGTTCACACATCTGCTTTACTACACGGGACTGAGAGTAAAAAGGTGTTGCAGCAAAAGCCGGGCCTCTGACACAAGCTGTCAAAACACAATGGCAAAAAACTCAAAAGTGCGACAGCACAAGTGTGAAAAAGGAAGGGTTGCATGCATATTAATCGACAAGAAATTCAGTGCACGCCTGTGTTTAGTAAGAAAGAAGTCAAAGCAGTGCTGAGAGCCACTTGAGAGAAGTCACTTTATGGCTGCTTTGGCGATATCATATAATACTACAACTCCCACCATGCCAGTAAGTAACCTAAGGATTGCTATTTTCATACCGATGCTCTTAATGTATTTATATTTGCAGGAGATTTCAAACTACCCTGACTCATTACAATGTCAGCATCAGGTTTGTGGAACTTTTACCACAAAGAGGGATGTTCATTGTTCTGAGGTGGGGGTGAAAGGGGGGGTCGATGCCCCCGCTCTCTGTGAGTCACAGCACAGAGGGTGGAAAACTAGGTGGGCTTGTCGCTAAACTAACCAGTGGAAGTTTTGACTTATTTTAAGCCTTCTTTTTTTTTAAATGGTTAACTTATTTGAAATGGGGTCCCTAGATTTATTTTAAATGATTTGGGGGTCATGAACTTGAAGCCATGTGTTTGAAAATGTGGCAAAACAGCAAGCAGGTTTTTTCAGTACGCTGATAAAGTATGTGCATAAGATTGTTGAGAGGGGAATATAATACTGTATTTCATCAGTAGAAAAGAATACCAAGTGTTCTTCTGTTATATACCAAAGTGGCAGGCTTAGACACATAAGTGGGAAGACTCAATTAAGTTATTGCGCGGGTGTGTTGGGGAACACTTCTTATTTGACAGCGTGCTTTATTTGCTGTGTAGGCAGGATACATTAGTGTTTTTCATTTCTTTTTTCTTTTTGTCGTGCTGGTGTTTCTGTGGAAGTTACCTCTTCCTATTCATGCAGTAGACATTTCCAGCATGTGTTGCAAAAGTGTTGTTATATAGCAATGTTTTATCTGCCACAATCTCTATGTAGGAATAAACCAAGTCAATTTCTGATCAACAAGAGGTAAAAATGATCTTTCGGAGATGCTATATCAGATCTGAGGTTGGCACTTACGTACGTGAAAAAAGCCCTTTTTTATCTTTCCGCTCATCATGGGGGCAGGTGCTCATGCTGACTGAGCATTTGCCAACATAAGAATTTCAACTTGTGATATCTGGTTGAAAACATAGGACTTGACGCTAGTTTTATTGTTAAGACAAAGGCAACTGAAAGTGCTTTTCATACATAATTTCATACAAAAAAAACGCATACAATTTTTTTTTAAATGATGAAAAAGCAGAATACATTTTCTTCTCTCTTCTATGTTTCTCTATTTTCTTTTCCTTTCTTGTCTTATTTTTTATAAATCATTCATTAAACATTTTTATTAAAAAAAAGTATTATTCATTTGTTATTATTATTAGTTGTGTAAATATGTTTGACATCAACTGTGAAAAATGACCAAGAAAATAATTATTAATATTGATATTATAAATAAACGCTATAATTAAATAACCCAAGTATTTTTAAATATATATTATTAATTAAATAATACATAATTTGTAGAAATGTTAAAAACTGCCAAAGGGAAACAATGTATTGGCAATGGTATAATTATATGTATATTGGGTACCACTTTACAATAAGACTACCCTTATAAAGGATTCATAAAGGGTTTCGTATGACAAATAAAGAACCTTGAACCTTGTTTATAATTAGGTTATGAATTAGGTTGTAAACACTTTATTAATCACTAAGAACCATTTATAAACCAGTTCTAACTAGTTTTCATACATCAACACAGGCTCACTATTTGGCAAGATGACTAAGCCTTATATTGGCTACTTAGCGAGAATCAACTCAGTGATACCAGAACAACAGATACCAAGGATGCTGGCTGATGAAGAAGACGATGAAGAAGACGAAGTAAGCTAGGTAGCCAATATAAGACTTAGCAGTACATGTAAATGTGGGCTCACTAATTGGCAAGCAACCGGTCACAGTCTTATAAAAGCTTATTAAGGATTTTTAAAGTGTTCACAACCTAATTAATTAATTAATTACAAACTATTCGTAAACCCTTTATAAGGGTAGTCTTATTGTAAAGTGGTACCGTATTGTATACTGACTTGTTGTGAGAAGTAACTACAATTCTACCCGTGGTATACGCTCATTATATCACGGCTAAGAACCAATCAGATTGCTTGATTTGACTTGTCCGTTTCATAATTATTTGTATACAGTCACAAATGCCATTTAATTAACAGAGAGAATGGCAAAGTGGTTCATGATGAGTGTTTACGTTGTGCATAACATGCTAAACCATGTATTATCGGTGCAGAACATGAACATGTTTACATGGATTTAAATATGATGGTAAAAGTAATTGCATGTCTGGTATCTTGTGAAAGTTTGTATTCCCATTTCTTATTGCAAAATGACAGTAATCAAACCTGGCCTTGGTAGAAGAAAATGACTCACGCTGGCAGGATACACTGATCTTAACAGATCTCCAGTTAGATGTCAGGGTTTCACATCTTGCAATTAACATTTTAATCTACCATCGTCAGAGCTGGAATGACTGAATTTCAGGTCAGGACAAGGGAGTTTATAAAAATTGCTGCAACATTTGAGATAAGCTGAGTGTTATCAGATTTGAGGGCAGCTGCAGCAGCAGTAACTATTCTTTCTATCTCGACAAAATCCTCCTACAAATCTCACTCTGCTTCTAACCACATACAGTTAATATCACTCTTGATCCTGTCTAAGCTTATAAGTATATGGTTAAAGATGCACAGAGATTATTCCTTATATCTACTTGTTTCATGCCTGACAGTAATTTATATTGTGGGACTCAATGATGAGTTTCAATCTAATAACTGAGCCTGTTGCCATGGTTGGGAAAAACACAGAAGCACATCCTTGTTTACGCTTCTTGAAATAGAGTTGCTCCATCAGTGCGGCCCCTGAGACAGTCATGACACATCTCGCATGAGTGTGATTTTATGCACTTCAAATTATGTGCCGTGACATGCACTCTAAAAATACAAGCCGATAAGCCTCTCAATTAGCCGGCCTGATTTGTGGGGCTTTGTCAGGGCTGTGGATCAGTGTGGATTTCTACAGTTGCATACATCTTACAATATTAAAGACTATGATTAACTTCCATACATCACAGAGTTGCAATATTGTAACAATCCACCCACAATGTGATATTCTGCAATGACAATTATTATGATAATGACTTAATTGCCTTCCTTCCTCCAGGGTGAATTTGGCTCTGGCCTACACGGAGCTGACGGAGGAGCTGGGACGCCTCCAGGCGCTGAGCTCCAAGCAGACGGAGATCCTGAGGAAAGCGTCACAGGAGCAGGCTAGCCCAGGTGAGCATGCTAAATACTGTGAATCAAAAATGTTGAAAGGCTGGGCCACTACACAAATGTCCCTCAGGATGGAAGGTGTATTTAGCTCCCTTACTTGAGTAAAAGCAGGGGTAGAATGTAACCAAGTACAATTGATCAGTTGCTCCACCTTTGTACAAATTTGAGGTAGATTTTTTGCAGATTTACAACTTCTACCTTACAATGAAAAATGGAAATCATTAGTTACTAGTTACTCTTTACAAAACAATTATATCCAGTGGTATACAAGCTTATGTATAATTGCTCCATATTGTTCTAAAACATTAAAATACTCAACATATTAGTGATGAAAACAGAATACTATAAGATTATATCATAGTAAAGTACTTTCAATTCTGTATATTAAGTACTTTCTTATGTTAATGAGCAGCGCCATATCCCGGATTTCCTAAATACCAAGGTCCAAACATGCTAGGGGGGTTTGGGGGTATACCCCCCCGAGATTTTTGGGATTTTCATACATACAAATTAAATATATTTAATTGTATTCTTTCTCTTTAATTGAGTAATTATAGGGTTCGGGTATGGGTACCTTAGGCTCACAACCAAAACAAAACTAATCATTTTGAAATTGAACATACAAATGTTTTAGTTGATTTGGATTAGTTTGTAAAACTACATTTCATGAAGTTACTGTAGGTCTTACATGTTTTATTATAGAGGCATTTAAAATCAGCTGGTTATCAGAAACTCACACAACATGTTGTGGAGTTCAACTTACAAGTGCTAGACGAGCAGCACCTTCTCTTCCTGCACACATATAGCGTCTCACAACTTTGCGTCTACCATGTACCACAAACACAAAGGCATGCATTGCCTTTACGGAGCTGTGAATAGTACAAACTGGGATATTATTCTGCATAAATCAACGAACGGCTGCATTTTAAGGCAGCTAACAGTGGGGAAAACAAAGAAAACCCCCAAACTGCAGTTAACTTCTCCCCATGGTGCTGTTTTGTGACTTGAATGGCACTTCATCTTAATTAGTACCAGCATCCTGCAAGAAATATGATTGCCTCTTGGCTATTTTTAACAACAAAACAAATATTTGTTGTCAATTGTTGAAATAATCAGTTGGGATTTGGGAATTTGTGTAGAGGCTTAAACGCTCTCCTGTGAGAGTAAGCGTGATCTGAAGAGTCCCGTTTGCGTCTTTCCACCTCATTCGGAGGCCTAGAGAGTGCACCAGAGCACAAAACACCCCCTCCCTCTCTAACACCTCAACCAACCGGCCATAAATTATGCTTCCTCTTTGATATGGGAAGTGAAGTGGTGACTATAGGGCTGACTGACTCATCAACAGGTCTTATTACACAAACTATACGACTGTACGGATTTTAATCTTTTAATGAATGCATAGCATAGAGCATCATGATGTGCATTTATTTTCTGATTCAACTGAATATCCTGATGAAGCTTTCGGTTTATTTAGTGAAGGTGTGAAAGGATTATAAAACTGTTGAATCAGTAACATTGTCTACAGTTCTTTCTTGAAACAGTTGTATTTATGTAATGTCTTGGTGTTTTGGATGGATACTCTTTTATAAATCCACATAATCATAAGTATGTGTACACCTGTAACTACCATTAATTCTCATTTTAAATAGCTGGAAGATCACTATTGTCTGAAATATAAGTTTATGCTGCACAACTAAGATATCACTTCATTAATGTACAGCTGCAATAATTAGTCAATCAACAAAAAAAGAATCGGCCACTTTTATCATAATCAATAATTAATAATAAGTAATTTTTTAAGCAAAAAGGGCGGTAAAACAATCAGCAGGTCAATAATGAACATAATGGATTGTTGTGGCCCTAAACTTAAATGACAGTAAAGGGTCCAGGCCAGACCACTATACACAAATAAATGACATATCTGCTGTATACTGTAGTGTAGTCAAATCTTCCAACTTTCCTTTTAAATATGTTTCTACACGTTTGTTTTTCTTCTCTCAGTCCAGCGTCACTCTCCCATCCACCACCAGCGCCACTCCCCAGTGTCTCAGCGCCACTCGCCCATCTCTCAGCGCCACTCTCCGGTCCCCCCTCCATCCCACCACTCCCCCATCCAACAGAGACGCTCCCCTGTGCTGCAACGCCTCTCCCCAGACATGCACCGCCGCTCCCCCCTGCTCGACGTCAACGATGGACCGGCCTCTTACTCCTGCCGGCCCCCCAGCCAGCATCTGAGGGCCAGCTTCCAGGGCCGCCGCAGTTACTCCGAGGTGTCGGACCCCTCCGCCTACCACTGCCCGCCCCGCTTCTCCCTGGACCCAGTCTCCACCCTGCCTAAGCCCCGGCCCTACATTGACGGCTACGCAAAACAGCAGGCCCAACATGGGGGCTCTCCTCATGGAGGACTGCAGCACAGAGGCTCCCCGTCCCACCATCAAGGCGGTTCAGGAGGGGACGGGGGTCTCGGAGAGAGCTCCATGCGCCACTCGAGAGAGATGCCATTCCCTCTGTCTGAGGTGGCGCACCTGCATTTTGAGCCTCCTGCTCCTTCTACACCGGCCCCCCCAGCCTCCACAGTCCTCTGAAGATGAGGAAGAGTGGAACTGCCCGCATCCCATCAGCCCCCCACGGACCCTTGGCGTGCTCTCTTCTACAGTGCCCAGTGGTGTGATGAGGGGCCCGGCGTCCTGCTCCGTGTTCCCCATCCCTCAGAGGTCTAACACCCTCAGCTGCCACCCGCAGCCCGGCTACATGTCAGCAGAGCACGCTCAGTCCTGGCCCTCCATCAACGTGAGTAAAAACAAGATGTACGACTAAATTACATCTACAGTTGTAGACGTGCGAGTGGTTCTGAAACTATTAAGTTGCAGCAGTGAAACATTTTCCAAAGTAGCAATTTGCCACAACTGTGAGAGTGCTGAGCTGTTTCACACAAAAGGACTTTTTTTTAACACTAAAACTCTTTCCAATGAGTAGGTATTTTTCGCACTAAAAGGTCAAAATCTTCTTAAAGGCCTCCATCTTCCTCATGTTTCTTTCTAGTTCCTTTAAAATAATTACATAACAGAAATGTTTTTTCTTTTTTTCTTAAAGCGAGTTTTTATTAGTCAAGTATGTTTGGCCTAGCTTAGCATAAAGGAAAGAAAACAGCCCTGTCCACAACGAAAATGTACAACATCTCTAAGCCTTAAGACTAAATAACACGTTGTCTATTTAAAGTACACAAACAGAAACGTGTGTGGTTTAACAGTGAGAACATAAGTGTTAGTATTTGTTGTCAATCATCAGCTGGGTGCAATTATATGCAGTTTCTTCCTAATAGGGTTGCATGGAATAATACCATTGTGACAGTAAAGTAAAGACTAGAAATCACCAGCCAAAACTGGCATCAGTGCTAAATACAGAGATGGCAGTCAGCAGTCCACGATGTATGAATAACCTGTAACTTAACTTGAACAATCAAGATGCATCATGTAAATAAACAGCTTCGGGGTGTTCATTTTTAAACTTGTGACAGTGTCAGGTTAGCTGTTCCACCCTTGCTAGAAAATTGCATAAGTTGATTTCAGAAATTAGCTGAAACAACATAGTTTAACATTGGTGGCAAAGCCTTCTAGAAACTATAGGACTTATTACTGGTGTCTATTGTAGAAGATCGGGGTGGACAAAAGGTACAACAAGATGCTGGATTTGAGAAGCAAGACAATTGTTTGTTTCCCCATTTCCTACAGGCTATCTCGGTTTATTTAAGGCTTATCACAAAAGCTACATTTTGGACTTATTATCCTTTGATACAATTATTTCTTGGACAGTACATCACCCAACAAAATGAGTAATCTTGAAATGCCAAGTTTCTTTTTACCATTTTGATGAAGGTAACCAAACTTTAATGTTTGGCTTCAACTTTGCATTTTTGTGACGAGGATTTCAACAATTTTGGAAGGCACTGAAAATGATGTTGTCCTGTTTAAAATACTACCTGGTGGGCAATTCAAAATAACGCATGGACATGTAATGGATATTAACTTTGCTCTAATAAGTCTTCTTTCTAAACGTAGCTGTCTAACACAATGAATCAGTGCATAGATGAGAGTTTCCTCATGGATGTAGTACCAGTCGACCTATTATATGGCAAAACCCTGTTGTGTAAGTCTGAAGCGGTCACTCACCAAGTAGTGATATGATTGTGTTGCCTCCCACAGAATGACTAATACAATCCAGTGAAGTAAGTTGAGGGTGGTATGTGATCTATAATTCCTGTGTGTGTGTGTGTGTGTGTGTGTGTGTGTGTGTGTGTGTGTGTGTGTGTGTGTGGTGTGTGTGTGTGTGTGTGTGTGTGTGTGTGTGTTCCCCTGCAGCTCTGGATGGAGACGGAGGAGAGCGACATGCGGAGCTGCCCCCTCTGCCAGCTGATATTCCCTATTGGTTACCCTGACGATGCCCTCATCAAGCACATTGACTCCCACCTGGAGAACAGCAAGATCTGATTGCCATGGCAACAAGCCCGCGCATACATCTGCGCTCTCCTCTTATAGATAATGTTAGAGAATTCGCAAGCCTGGCCAGAAGGAAAGTCAAAACACAGAAACACCAGTTAGCTTTGTGAGAACAGAGTCTCTCTAGATGGGGAAGCAAAATGAGTGCAGGTGTCAGTTATATTTGTGAAGTACTTCAACACGAGTCTATCCTGGATTCCACATGCAGAGTCCTTAAAGGCAGCCCTGCCTGTATAATCACTGGTTCTGGTTGCTGCTGTTTTGTTATGAGTCTTGTTGTGCGGTTTGAGGCAGTTTCAGGTATCGTGTTGTTGTTCGCTTCACAGTACAGTATAGCACATTTTGATTTAGCAAAGTAAGCCAAAGAGGATTTATAAGAGCTGGCAGGTTCAGGGGCTCTGCATGTCAAAAAAGCTAGTTTCAGTGTTCGTCAGGGAGATCTGAGGCATCTTTCTACTGTTCTCACCATTTAGCTTGAAATACTGTGTACCCGTTTCAAACACAAACAGTATATGTGGCATAGGTTTCTGTGCGGCAGGGGGCCAAGAACAGTGATCTGGTAGAAGCTGATTTATTGAATCGGTCCGACCTGATGAATGATTAGTCGTAAGAGCAAAGATTTGCTGATGTTGACCAGAGTACAGAACGACACTGTGAAGGAACTCTGATTGCTAATCAAGATTTGATGCCAGGTCACTTTCACTTCTCTAAAATAAGGTTTCTTTTTCCGTTCAATAAAGTGTCAAACATTCCAGTCTCATTTCGCCTACTGACAAATCAAGCTGGGGAAAAGGAATGTGAAAGTATGTTTGAATCAGCCTGAAAGCGGTTTTAACCCGAACAGAGTTATGATGCCCTGCAGGGCGGGGCACTGATGTTGATGTGTCCTCTATACAGGTCGAGGGATATTTTTAGTCCGATTAATGCTTGCGGCTTGTTTAAAAATCCAATTAACTCAGCACTTTAAGTTGGCTACGCCTATACAATGTATCCGTTTTCAGTCCCTGTGTATATTTTCCATGAATGATTTACTATTTATATTGTCCATCTGTAAGGCAAAAAAATATAAAAAATATATTTTTGCAAATGTTAATGCACCACATGTTCCATGTTGGTGTGCTTGCCCACTGCTGTATATACAAAACAGTTTGTCAAATCCCAACGCACGAGGTGGTTTTCTGTACAAAGACTTTGAAATAAACAACTGGGATTCTCTTTGGTCTTCCTAAAGATCTGACTTTCAAAACAGTTTGATGTCACCACTGCCCAGACCATCCAATAAAAAACAATACACAAACACACTCGGCTGCATGAGATAAGACTTTGAGTGGCAGTGTATTGTGTTTCTATATTGGAGGTCTGATACCAGGAACTTCGTCTCCAAACAGCAAAGTTATCTCTGCAGGGTTCCAGCAATGACAGTATACCCTTCTTTTGATACCTGGGTTTAATTTGTAATCGCGATTGATTCTTTACTGGAGATCTACTTATGGGACTTGAACTTCTTTTGGAGAAAAATACCAGAAAAAACAACAACAAAGTTACTCTGATGTCAGCTAAACTAAGGCTTTTGGTTTCCATGTACAGTTTCTTATGAAGGGGATGTCCCAGCAAACCTACCCACACTGGTTAAAAGTTACTGAAGAGATGAAATGTGATGATAGTGCCAACAATCCCTGTAGTTCTCTCTAAGCAACACACTGAATCCTAGAAGCTTTGCTCTAAGCTGCACATTTTCTCACACCAATTTTTTCCAAAAGGGATCAAGAAATACAGTTGCCTATATGACTGAAAGAAAACATTTCTTGAGAGTTCAGATAACGGTTCTGTTGGTTATGATAGCATTGTACTAACCAGGTTAATTGCTGAGATCAGGGTGAGCACTAACACCGCCAGAAGAGATGCTGAACTGCTGTTGCTAGCAAGGTAACCGCTAACGTGCTATCAGCTAGCCTGTTAACTCTCCCTTGACTTTTTCATTCACCACTTTGTTCAATAAATAGTTATTTTACAGGGAAATCAAATTACTGCAAGCCGTTAGCAAACTTGTTAGCTTGTTAGTTTAGCTCCGTCACCTAAATCCACCTAGTTTATAAAAAAACAGATATTTGTACTATCAACTTCTGTCGCATAGCTGTTCTTCAAATTACCTCTCTTTTGTTGAGTCGTTTTTACTTCGAAAGTGGAGGTTAAATGAAAGAAAATGGTGCAACAATGCTAATAAGCTAAAATAGCCACAGGTATTTTGGATTCTACGGCTTTCTAATCCAGACTGCACTGTTAGAACGTCCTGCTGTTTCACAAATGGGCAAATTGGGGGATAAAAGTCATCCAAGTTAAACTCAATTCCATCATGCGTTACATTTCAGTCTCTATTCAGTGGCCCTAAAAAGAGTATCAAGACGAGATGCAGCAGGATTTGTGGTATTTAGCTGAGAATGTGACATCAATTTATTGATCATTTCATAATCATTCGTAATCAATTGGGAAAGCAAATGTTTTTTTGTTGTTGTTTTTTTAAACCACCTACCACCTCCTCTAACCACATCCTGGGGAAACCCTGAAAACATTTGAGAATTTCACAAGAAATAGTGTGAAGTTCAAAGTAGTCAACAACAAACACAATCATGTCTAGCAGAATCTTCTAACTTCCTGCCCCATTAATCACCTTTATGAGCCCCTGTTGGGATCTTGATCTGGATAAACAATAGGCCTACTCCTATTATTGCTAATGTTATTTTGTCCCAATAGACCTATTTTTAGCTCAGACATTTCAGCAATTCACTTGGTGATTATTGTAACTGATGGAACGTAACTGTAAAAGACGTGAATTATCTTTAAAAAGGAACAACATCCTGAGGTGTACAATAAAAACTTCAAGGTAGTATACCGAGAAACTTGACCATTAAATCGCGAGGGCTTTATTGACTCCCAATTATTCTATACTGTATGTATGTTCCTATATCACTCTGTGTATAAAGGTATTTAAAGTTGTGTACAGAAAGGTATTTTTTTTTTGTAAGTGTGTAAGGCTAATGCAACATGTTCTCTATTATTCAACAACTTCAAATTGAAGTGTCTGTACATCGGTATATACCTACAATCCTAGCCACCACCACACTACTTATGAATTTATGCGACTTTTATACAAGAACTACCCTACAACTTTACTCACTATGTAGTAGTATGTCCTCTTGTAGTCAACTTATATCCACCTACAGCCTGCAGATAAGAGTGTATTTGTTGTAAACTGTGGGATGTGTGACAGTGAGCACTTTCAGACTACACTATGTTTGAAGAAAAATCCAAGATGAATGTTTACCTGAAGGTTTCAGGGATTCTACGGAAGCCTTAAATGGCCATGGTTCAAAAAATATCATTTCTAATTTTTTTCTGTGGTACAGTTTATGTTTTGTCGAGACAACGAGATCTGGGCCTATGCTTATTGCATTTTATATTAAAACCATGGTTTTCTCACTGTCTTTAATTGTGTCATAATTAGGTCTCAACAAAAGTATTCAGTATATTTGGAAAACAACATTTGTTATTTCGAGATAATGACAAAAATGTTTTGTCATCGCTAGAAAACAAGTAACATTACTTCGTTATCGCATAAATAGAGGAATTCAATATTTAAACCATGGCGATAATTCTGTTATATTAAAAAAAATACATTTGTCATTTTGAGATAAGGACACGAGAGACTGGTGATCTCTAGAAAAAAAGTAAAATGATCTTGTCACAGGGAAATGGATAAACAATGGCCATTTAGGGCTTCCGTACACTATACAGATATAGGACCTTGATTAATATTTTTTCAGAATGATTTTTTTCATGCAGCAAATAAAGATCAAAATGTGCATCTGACTTCACTGACGATGATGTAATGTTGCATCACAAACAACAAGTTAAACTGCATTTGGAATCTTTATGATAACTGTTATTTGATTTGTATATGAATTCAGATTAAAACAAATGTCATAAGGAAATGCTTAAGTGCAGCAGGTAAAGAAACGTTGCACTTTTTTCTCCAAAATCAGAGGACCCACATTGGCTCACAACCAAAGACAACAAATAGTTTCCTGACAGAGGACATTGCAGAGTTTAGCGTGCTTGTTCATGTCAGTGAGGAGGAAGCTGCTGCATTGTGGTCAATGGTGGCAGGGATGTTTTCAAACCACAGCCTATTGGCCAAAAGCGGCAAAGCAGAGTGAACACACATAGTACACACACACACACACACACACACACACACACACACACACACACACACACACACACACACACACACCACACACACACACACACACACACACACACACACACACATACACACACACACACACACACACACACACACACACACACACACAGTACAAGCTCACATTGTGATGCACAATGATGTTTGTGCTGTAACACATCTGCAAGTATACAGAAGCTGTTCTGAGGTCACATGAAGATAAGAATCTATTGTTCAGGTTTAAGATTTTTCTTTTGTGGCTGCTGACTGTCAAGATCTCATCTGTTTTTCCTCTTTTTATGTTTCCTAACAACCACTTTGGTTTACTCAGGAGATAACAGAGTTCTGTCATTGTTAGATTATATTAAATGTTTCTTTATCATGGAATTTCACTCCAAACTGTCCCTCAGATTTACTCAGGAGGCAAACGGCTAGGTCCAACAAAGAGAAACAGTTTTAAAAAGGCCAGATCTTTCATTCTTGTATAGCTCCTCTCTCCTGTAAGTAGCTTGCGAGTCTCCTGGGTAACACTAAGCGCACACAAAGACCTCAGCACTAATGAACTCTCCGCTACACTAATGAGAAATAATGTCTACTCTACCTAACGTCTGTGTGGTGCAACAACACTGCTGGCATTCAAAGACCTTTACGAGTGTGATTAACTAAAGGAAAGCAGCAACAAAGGTTCATGAAGATTCACTTTTTCTTTCTCTCTTTGTCTGTAAATATTCTATTAAATAAACTGGAACATGCACTGAAATAATGTGTGAACTGGCATCTGTATGCACAAATCATGAAGATATTTGCCCCCGGCCACATTTTTACATTATTTTTCTGTTTTGTGATTCAATTTAGAACTTGTGAAGCGCATACAAATATATCATCACAGAAGTTACCCACTTTTTGTTGAAAAGCACAGATGAAAAAAAAAATATTACAGCCACTAGGGAAGTCTTCTTCAATGTGCTTGCCTTTCAAAACACCTTAAGAAGCATTACAATCAAACATAACTTCTGTATGTATTCTTAAATATTACATTTGTGTGTGTGCTGCATTCTTAAAAGTTCTGCTTTCAGCAAAGATCTGATATTGGACTTTTTTAGAGACTAGTTTCCCAGATTATGAGCTTGCATTACAGCTAAATTAGTGGTAGATGTTGGTTTGTCCTTGTAGGTGATTAATTACATTTATCTTATCAAAGTAATGGGTACCACTTTACAATAATACTACCCTTATAAAGGATTCATAAAGGGTTGTGGTGTCTAGACATTTGTGTTAAGTTAATTTATTTAGTTCAGTTCTTTTGTCTTTTGCCTTGTCTTGTGATTTCCTGTTTTATTTTGTAGTAACCTTTCCCTCTCGTTTCAGAGCATTCCTACCCTTGTGTGTTTTTCCCTCCAGTGTGATTGTCAGCCCCTCCCTTAATTGTTGCCACCTGTGGCCCCTTACCTAGTGTGTGTATATATAGTCTGCGTCTCCCTTTGTCCTGTGCCAGTTCGTCTTGTCTCGTCAAGCCTGCCAGTCGTTCCTTGATCGTGTTAAGTATATTTTTGATAGACTCTTTTGGTTTCAATTTTGATAGTCCATGTAGATGTTTAGAGTTTTGATCCTCCAAGTGAGCGTTTTGTGTTTTGACCTTAATTAAAAGACCTTGTTAATCCTGATCTGTTTCTGGTGTTGTGCGTTTGGGTCCTGAGCCTTGTGACATTCTTAACAAGGGTTTATAATTAGGTCATGAATTAGGTTGTAAACACTTTATTAATCATTAAGAACCATTTATAAACCAGTTCTAACAGTTTTCATACATCAACACAGGCTCACTATTTGGCAAGATGACTAAGCCTTATATTGGCTACCTAGCTTACTTCGTCTTCTTCATCAGCCAGCATCCTTGATATCTGTTGTCCACTGAGTTGATTTCCCCCCCCCTTCCATCTTGATGTTTCTTGGCATCTCTTTATGACCATTTATTTATGAGTTACTAACATTTATAACTGCCAAAAGGGAGCCTTATTGTAAAGTGTGAAACACATTCCCATTTATTAATGAGTTACTTCTAATAAGGCTTAGCAGTACGGATAAATGTGGGCTTACTATTTGGCAAGCAACCGGTCACAGTTGCCATGTTTATCTCATGTCTTATAAAAGCTTATTAATGACTTATGTCTTATGACTTAAGTGTTCACAACCTAATTAATAAATTAATTACAAACTATTAGTAAACCCTTTATAAGGGTAGTCTTATTGTAAAGTGGTACCAAATAATGTAAAATAAAGATGATGATTCTGTACCCTATTCTTTGTTTAGTTGTTTAATCGTTGTATTTTCATGTTTCACTAGCGTCAACATTATGGAAAATACATATATAAAATTATAATTAATAATGAAAGATGCCATCTAATGGATTGCTAAGCCTTATTTTATTAATCAATGTCTAAATTAAGAACAGCAGGGTTGATAGCTCCCTTAAACACAAAAAGCTGTACAACTATTCATTAATGAATCACTATAATTAATAATTGATACTTTATAGTTTTTATAAATTAAACCTTAAACCATCTACTTTATTTAACGGTGTTTAAACGCGCTGAAACTCCCAAAAAAGGTTTTTATGTAAGAACATGATGTTACTGTCATGAATAACGTTATGTAATTAATATACAATTAAAAACGATCGATGGACTGTTTGTTGTTTTGTGATCTACACACATAGTGTGTGAGGCAACATGACTTAGGAATAGATGTATTGACATGTCTTGGGTCATAAATATGAAGAAAATGTAAAAGAAAAATGATCTTGGTTTGCTTATACAAACGAGCCACAGAGCAAAAGGCCCAGACCCGCTTTGTGTGAAGTCAAGGTCATTTTGTTTACCTCCCTCAGCGACCAAGATTCTTACAAAGCTAGTTTCCTACATCTTAAGCTCTATGGCGCTAACCTCAATGCATAGTCTACCTCAGGAAAAAGTTAAAATGCACCCACCCATCCGGGCCACAAAACCACAAAACATTGTAAACTTAGGTATATGAGAAGCTATGCAGCACTAAGCTATGCAGAAACAGAGAAAAACCACAAGAACTCACTAAGGGATGAAAAGCAGCACTACTGCTCACTGATCAAAAACAACTACTCAGTACCGACACAAAAACAAAACACACACCAAAACACTTGCATCATCCGAAATGCGCAAACACACTCATTTCTTAGAAGTCACTATTTTTTTTTCGTTTTTTCCAATAAACCTCACCTTGTTTCTTCTCGTCTGTTGCTGTTGGCAATATGTGTTATCCACATAATTCACATGCAGACAAAAGAATGCTTAAATACACTCCTGTCACTTGCAATAACTCATCAATAATTATGTCAACATACCATAAAATGATCCACACAAAAGATTTTATAATAAAACTGCTCGCTGCATTCAAGTTTGATTTGTATTGTTTATTGTGGTTTTATTTGTTCACAGAAATAACGATTGTGTATGTGAGATAAAAACAGATGTGGTTAATGTTGAGGAATTTGTTGTTGTTGTCAATCAACACAATGTGTCATGTTGCCAATAGTATAAACAAGTAAATATTAATAGTTTTAGTTTAATTATAAATTATTACAAGACCATTTACGCTTTTTGTACTTTATTATTCCCTTTTAAACTGATGTACAATATTGACTACTGCTTTCTTTTAATAGATTTCTTCTTTTCTCAAAGCTGTCGACATTTTGAATAAAAGTACTGGAAATATAATTGTGACTTTGGATTTTGAGTGTTGCAAAATCAGGGCAGGTAAATTGAAAATGAAGGGTTCGTTCTTGTGAAACTTGACATCAGCAATTCGAAAAACTAATGCCAGTTTCTCAATGACAACATTAATGTACTGTACATCTTACAGAAAGTAGTGGCATTATAAGTTTAACTACATCACTTAGCAGGGGGTTAAACCGTACTACTTTCACAATGGGAGTTTAATGTTTAACAGATGTGTTACAAAACATAACCTGAGTCATGCAAGAGTTAAATATGCTGACAGCCATTAAGGAAGTTGCCCTTCTATTTTGCATTATTAGGTTTTTAACTCAAGCCAGACTAGAAGCCTTACTCATAACATAGTTTAACAGCGGACCATCTTGAATCTACTCAAGTAATTTTAATATGTTGATTATACTGTATGAAAATGTTAGGGAATATATGTATTGATTTCTAAAGTGATTTTAGTTGTGATCAAATGTTTGGTTCTAACAGAACTATTCCCGATTTTATTTATTTTTTATTCTCTGTGTAACGTTTTATTCTCTCTGTTACGTTTGTTTTTTTCTTTGCAGGTCAATAGTAAAATGTTCCGTCCCCTGATAAGTTTCCCTGGGGGAAGTGTTTCTAGCAGCCCACTAGATGGCCACATAAACCACATAAACCACAGAGCCTTTACTCTACTTCCCTTCACACTACAGCAGACTCTATAACCAAGTCTCATGTACAGTGAATAGATCTCAAAACCATGGCTTTTTCTTAAAGGTTTGTATGGGGAAAACATGGCCAGAGACTGTGCTGAAGTATAGTTAAGAGGCCAACTTTCTATCAACTTAATTTTGAATCGGTTTGTATTAAAACAGAGTATAGGTGATGAAAGAAGGAAAGCCAGAACGGAAGTAAAACCAGCTGAGACTCAGCAGAGAAAAGTGACTCAAGCAGCCTTACCCATCCTTACCCACTGAATATTGAGCGCACTTTTGTTGTTGGTTGGCGAAAATTAGACAACATTTAAAAAAAAGGATAGTCAGCTTTTCCTGTTGTTTAAATAAAAGTGTGGATGCAGATCTTTTTTAACACATTCACATAAAAAGGCATTTCCAGAATTGGCAAGCATTAGTACTAGTGGATGAATTCACCTTTTACACTAAATTATAGCTCTGGTTCTTGTACCAGTTCAGTTCAAGATTCTTGGATCGTTGGTGTAGACCAGTCCACGTTTCCACCTGTTCCACCCATTGGCATCAAGGATGCATTATCAACAGAAAACATTGCACAATGGAAGTAAACACTAAACAGTAGCAGCAAGACTTTGGATTGCAGCAATTACCGGCAAGCTTTTGATCTCTGATTACAGATAATTAATTTTTATCAAATAACTAATGAAATAAGAAGACATAGGATAGGAAGTGGTCAGAGTTACCATTTAATGTCAAGGAAATCCTGTCCAAGCTGGACACCAACAGCTTCCAAACAAACCTACTTTAGGTAGAAATGCTCCAAAACGTTCAATATGATGTGCACCAACCGGAACGGACCAATCCATGTTGGTAGATGTGTCACATACTGTAGATGTGCAAAAGATATTCACTGAAAGATCAAACAAGATGACTACTGTCTATCATTGATTGTTGTGTGACATTTTCATATGCTGTACACAGTAATGCAGCTGAACACACACACACACACACACACACACACACACACACACACACACACACACACACACACACACTCACAGTAGGAATCAGTGCTGGTTGTCCCACATGCCCCACGGACAACATGTTCATTATAACGGCTGGCAGAAGGCCCAGGCCAGAGATCGAAATCCTCAGTGCTGTGGCTGAGTATGTAAACACACGAGCCAAATAAATACATAGAGTAGGCTGCAATGACACACACACGCACGTCGCTTACACGATCTAACACTCCAACACACGTAATCTGCAGCTAGTGACGGCGTGGAGCGGTGAACTGCGTTTGAACCGCTGACCTCTGTAACTAACCCATATTGATGGCGGGCAGTGCACTCGCTCACAACACAGCGCTTCAGCAAGCACAGCGTGGCCCCAGGGACTGCAGGCGTCAATCGGGAGCGCTGGAAGAATGGATGGAGAGGTTTACAGGCAAGAGTAAAATATTGCCAGTCAAGTTTATATCAAGGTGTTATGGGGGAATAACAGAGAATAACAATTAGCTGAAAGTATGTTATGACCAATTAAGGACTGTACACTGTATCAGTCCAATAGCAGGGTGTTGCCATGTCAGGTAAGGCAAATCCTCTCAAACAGGTCATGCTGCAACCTTTTTTCTTCTTAATATAATAGGTAACCCTACAGTAGGCTACATAGCTACAATAGTAGAATGTCTGTTACAACATCATTACTATAATGAGTTAAAGTATAGGATGAAAGATGGACTCCAGTGCAGTTTTGAGTTTTGGCTCCTTGTTTCTTGCAGTATATGGAACTTTGAGTATGTTATAACCAACTGTCAATGGCCAAAGTTCTGAAGATGCCCGAACATTACAACTATATGTGGTTACAAACAGCTCATACCAAATCAATTGGCATTGATCTTCTGCTATGACTGCCTATCTGGTTCTAATCATTCCACTAGATGTAAAAGGTCACCTATCATGCTATTCTTAGGCAATAGCATAGGTCTCAGATATATACAAATATATTAAAAACATGTCTATGAAGTGTTTTACTCAAAATACCAAACAGATCACCCATTCTAGCCATGCCTCATATCCCTCTATTTCACTTCCTGTTTCAAAAGTGCTGATTTGGGGTATAAAGCTTTAAAAAAAAAAAATATTGATAAAAAAAAAAGAGGAGGGGGCTGAGCTCAAGCGGGAGATTCTACCGGCATACTACTGCGGTGATGAAACGCCATATCATGGATTATCAAGGATTCTCTCTGAAACGGTTTGGAGCTCAAAGGCTTTCTCTCTTGCCGGTTATACCACAAGGTGAGTTCCTTTTTATTTCCTGCTTCTTCACACACATGCTCTCCAGTACAGGTTAGCTCTGAGTGTTAGCGATGCTAATGTAAACACCGACCATACGTCCAAAACAGTCGGGCATTGTTTCTGATAGCAACGTTTCTGATAGGGCCGTGGGTCCACATTTCAGATATTACGTCATATCGGACGCAAATCTGGATCAGCTCCGTTGTAGCCCCGTTTTTAGAGATTTGGGTACGGAGGAAAAGAGAGAGGGTTTTATTTTCTGACGCTGCGTGAGTTCCCCGACACACCGGGGACACATATTTATGTATAAAAGACATCAAAAAGAGCATTTTGCATGATAGGTCCCCTTTAAACCTGGATATATGAATTTGCTCCCGTTCAGACTCAAAGCATAGGTAATCTGTGGTCATCAAGTCTGGTTCAATTAATCCCAAAGTTGTTGGACAGAGTTACAGTAGGACAATTGCAGGACAATCAAGTTCTTCCAAAACTAACTCGGAAAACCATTTTTTGTATGGAGCATGACAGGGCAAACCACAAATTCCTAGAAAGGCATATTAATATGTTAATTCCTCGTCAGGAGAAACTTATCTTCTTTGCAATTAGCAAATATCGTACATCCCTAGTTTATTTTTCCTGATTTTGCTATAATCTCTTGCTTTTCCTTGTGAAACACTGGATAATTGCAATTTATATGTGACAAGATTGTCCACATGCTTCTGCCCATTTATTGTTCTATAGTAAATTATTGGAATTAAGAAAACCTAATTTGTTCCTGCATCCTTTAGCAAGTAAACTGTACACAAACGTATAGCCATTCTGTTCAGAAAATGTATGTATGTTGTAGTAGGATATGACTGGATAAAGCTAAATCAAAAAAAGATTCTTCACAGTCATGTGACCTCTCCATGACCCCACAGGTTGGTCTACCCACAAACATTAAGGGTGAGGCAGAGGTGAACCACCGTCTCCATAAATCTTTAATTTCATTCTCATGTATAATTGTCTAATTCAGCATTAGCGTTGCACTGGAACACCAAGGACATCCTTTAGAATCCTGTATGAAATATTAAGCTTCATGCAGTGTCTCCATGCATTGCAAATCCTTCATACCGTCTAATCCATAACACATGATCCATTATGGATATAAGAAGGTTACAGTTGGTGTTAGGGTGGAGGTGCCAGTTTTTACTGTCAGCACTGGATTCTACTTTAATATTTGATCAAGAACAGGCAGCCACTGACGATCACAAGGGTCTTCAGCAGGGAATCCACCTACATGAAATGCCTCTAAGACACCTGACAGTTCATCTTTGTCCCACTGACATGGAAAAAATAACATTTGTAGAGGCAGGCTTGGTGACTCATAGCAGCTGAGATCATGCTAGTTAAAAGAAGATGTTCACTAAGGCTGTGTTCGACTAAAGAAATGGTTCCAACAGAAAATGTTGCCAACTAAGATGATTTAAGATCTGTATAACTGAGTAAATAATGGAGATTTCATCTACCCGGGAGGCTTAATAACATAGGGGTTAAAAAATTAAGAAATTAAGAGTTAGGTTTAGGGTAAGGGTTATAGTGAATAGTATCCTGTATTTTAATAAAAGTTGCTTGCAAAGGGAAACTGTCAAGAGTAGTTTGCACAGCCAGTAAATGTATAGTCGAGCCACCGATACAACTAAACAGCAGACATGTGTGGAACACCAAAAAGAAAGCTCTGACCATAGCAAGCAAACCATCCCTCCTTATGTACCTGCCATTTTAAACTGCTATACCCCTCAGGGAAGTGCCTTCAGACTGCCATGAGCAACGAAAAATGTCATCAAATAAATCATTTATAGTAAATTATTTTTGAAATGCCCTTACTGTATCTCCTTGCTGAATTTGAACATTTGTTTTATGTTTGAGGCATTTGAAAATGTTTCCTTTTGTATCAAGCCTACTGAAATGTATTTAGTTGCATATGATTGAGCTACAGTAGAAGCTCTTTCAATGTTTTGACTGCTTGTTGTCTAATTTGTCATTCAAAACGATTTTGGTGAAGCTAAAAAGGATTTTGGTGTGGGGTGGGGTCGTGGTAATGACTCAATTTCTTTCACACAAATTGGCAAAGAACGGTTCTATATGGAGTCAGTTTTGTTTTCATCAATTTGAGAAAAAAAAAGCATCTACAAAACAGTTGGAAGTAGGAAACTACAGTCTAAAATATTAATGTATGCTAATTAACCAAGATGTATTCAAACAAATTGGTCCTAACAGTGTATAAACAAGACGGACACCCATGTCCAGGGGCAGTTCTAGGGGAGCCAGGGGGGGCCAGTGCCCCCTAACACTGACCTCTGACCCCCCTGTGGCCCCCCTAACAATGAAAAGTTATTATTATTATTTTTTTAAATGTATATTTTCTGGTACTCGGTTTGCCAAAAAACGCAGGATTGTGTTGCTGTAATGTGAGATTGTGCAGACACCCTTATGTAAAGTAGAGATGTACCTGTTCATTGCCTTTATTTTTATATAAATATGGTGTTAGTGCAAACATTGCACTATAACTTAAGCTGAAGCTAACAGTAATAACTATAAGATCTATCTGAAATAAATAAGTGTACTGAAACAAATACCAATAACTGTATTGCATTGTTTTCTTATGCGCAATTACTTCATACTGTCTAGTTCTCTTTTTCGTCCTGCATTTATTGTGCCCCCCTCAGAAAATAACTGGCCCCCCAGTGGCCCCCCCAGTGAAATTGGTCTAGAACCGCCACTGCCCATGTGAACATGAGTGTCCTTAGTCAACAATTGAGTGTGTTGAGACTAATAAGAGGTAAGATCTAAGATCTACACCAGGACCATTTATTTTATTCAAAGTATTCTTCAGCTAACAATGCTAAGCTTTCAAAACAAGAAGAATTTATCTAACTTTAGTGGCAGCGGTGTTTTACTTATCCACGTGATTCTTACAATTCATTATTGTTATCAAAGCCAAGAACAAAATAAGCATTTTTCTGGTGCAGTAAACTTGACTCAGATCCCTCTCTACTCCAACGAACACTTCCAAATCATCTTTGAGGCAAACAAATGGAGTCAGGTGCTTAGGAAACCTGCCAAATCAACCATATGGCCCCTGAGGTGGAAGTAACAGGAGTGAGTGCACAGAAGCTCTCATTTCCTTCCCACAGTGAACATCAACTCAGCAGACTACACCCAAGTTCCTCTAGAAGTGACGAAAGGTGTTGTAGCCCGCAGCAGCCCACTTGACCTCAGCTGCTTTGGGTGAGAATGTCTTCTTCGAAAAAGTGTTGATCCTGTTTCAACACTTTTGGCTTTATTGTCAGTTACAATATGGAGTCGAGCATCACTCTGGTGAAGAGTGAGGTCGCAGCGGTGATGGAGTTATGTCTGTCTGCTGAACATATCAACGCAGTGATTGGTGGGCATATTGCTCGACTCGGGGGGGCTTTCATCATTAGCCGGCACTGCATGGCAAACGGGTGGTGTTGCCCCTTTTTTTGCCTTACAGGCGGCAGTATCACAGCTCTGATCTGTCACCCTTCGCTTGCCTTAATGTGTGAAAGCAAGACGTGTTGCGCCTATTAGCACTTCTTGGCAAGGCTGGCATGCTGATCCCTCATCCCCGGGGAGCCCGGCAATATGGTGCCGCATGTTGACCGCCCGCCAGCCCCGGCTCCCACTGTCACAACACATCACACATCCCCAACAACCACCGCCACCACCTCCCATCAACCACACCTCCATCACTGTTGATGGATGAGTGACCGGGGCGCCAAACAGCCAGAGCCAGGGGTTTGCTGGGTGGAATAAAAAAAGAAAAACTTTCGAAAGGGGGGGCAGTGGCATCCCAACAATTTGTTTATGGTTCAAGTTCTTAGTTTGGTAGATTTGGAAAAGATGATTATTTGCAGCCAAACCAAAGGGTTTGAAAACGAATCCTATTCACACTGGTGATTTCTTTAAAACAATTATTTTATAAGAATATTTTTGCTTATATTAGTCAATGGGAAAGGAAGATGATGGCTCTGTCAGTCCTGTCAGTCTTGTTTCATATAATGTCTTTAATTCAACAATCCCTCTGATCTAAGAGCAATGAGAGCAACCTTAACCCTAACCTGTGCTCAACTCTGGGAAGTCAACAAGTAAACTAGATTTTAAAAAACTGAAGAAAAATATGTCTGTAGATATAATCATAAAATAAAAATATAAAGAATTGGGATTGGCTGGTCCACATTGTCAAAACACATCCAAATATAACTTTTGCCAATATAAAACTTTTTTTTTAATTGCTGTAAATGGTTAATTAACTGGGTGTCTGTTATGATGACTGGCACTATGGTGAGTAAACAACCTCTATACAACAGTATGATTCATGCATATGTGCGTTGTTGTATACTTCTGTTTCTATCTCACTGAAAGCTTTCATAACATACATTAACCTGTCCAGGCCACTCTTTTAGTACTGTAGCTCACTGTAACCATATACTGGTGTAACCCTAACCCTAGACCTATCCCTAACATCGTGCAGAGGAACAGGGTTCAAATCCAGCCTGGGACAATTTGCCACGTGTTAAACCCCTTTGTCCCCCCTTTCAAATCTTCAAAAATAATTTAACAGATCACTGAGTCACCGGCCACAATTTCCAGTGATTCCAGTAAATGGACACAATTCAAATAAGTGCAAAACTGTCTGAAAACCAAACCTCACCTACTACTTTATCAGTATCCAACCAAATAAACCACATCACATGATTCATAACAAGAATACTAAAGAGGTGGATGATGGAACAACATTATAATTAGAGAATTATACACAGAAACTGCGAGTAAATACAAAAATGGATGGATTGGAAACCCTAACCCTAGACAGGATATTAATGATGTGTAATTTCCATTCTGTAGCCGTGCTAACTGGCCTATTACAGCGAAGACCACGGCAGTAGATGACTGTGCTGCCTGGATCATGGATCTGATGATGAGTGGTCTCTGCCAGTTACTGAAGATATAGTGTCAACTCTGTGAGTCATGAGGCTTCCACTGACTTACTTTGAGTGAGTATTGCAGACAACAAGTAAACATATCAGACATGTGTGATAATTGTGTGTGGTGTGTGTGTGTGTGTGTGTGTGTGTGTGTGTGTGTGTGTGTGTGTGTGTGTGTGTGTGTGTGTGTGTGTGTGTGTGTGTGTGTGTGTGTGTGTGTGTGTGTGTGTGTGTGTGTGTGTGTGGGTCCACCCACAGTGTCTGTGTTGTTGTGGTGAGTGGATAGTTTATAGTTAGACTATATTTAATTTGTAACTTTTAAATAATTTAGAGGCCTTCCAAATCAGATTTTTAAAATAATAGTATATACGATTTCATCATGGGTGACTGTGAAGAGATTAAAAATGTATAATTAAGGAAGTTAATTTTTTTATAGATGTTTTTATAGATTTGATCAACTCAAACTGCAGGCTTGGAAATGGCCTTGCTTTGGAAAAATTATATACATCGAAGAATATTTTGGACACTTATACGCAATAACTAGAAAATTATTAGACAGGAAGTCAGTAAGTGAGATACAAAATACATCAACAAGCACCAATAAGACCTTATCTCAAAATATAATCATTGAAATCATTTCAAATGTATAAAAAAAAAAGTTTACAATTTGTTTAATGAACTCAACCTACATGCCTAGATTCAGCTTTGAAGACACTATGGCTCCTTCTTGTCTGAGGAACAAACAGAGGTGGGAGTTTAGAGACCTTTAACCAAGAACACAACAACATCTGTTGTTCATTCTGCCATATTTAGATTAAGTCAAACTCTATCTATAGAATCTAAGTCTGTGGTCAGCATCACAAGCAGCACAACAGAGTCTCGGCCACAAAGCCACAATGTCTGCTGTGTACATGGATCTTTGCACAGAGCTGAGTAGTGAAAAGGTCAGCTTAGGGGAGGGGCTTGCTACACTGCGTGACTGCATAAGCAAACCTTACCTGTCACAACCATACCTACCCTATGCCCACCATATATGTTCTGTTGTAAGTGCCACAGGTTAAAGCGGCTGTGACACTATGGCTCTCGGCAATGAGTGTGACGCCTGTGAGGGGCCTGTTGTACACCACTGAACCTCTCTGCCCCCCCGCCGCTGCCCACCAGGCATCTGCTGGCGCTGTGATGCTTCGTGGCCCGAGCACCAGTGACGGACAGGTCCAGACCTGAAATTCTATTAAAAATCCATATGCCAGAGGTGATGCCTGGACAGTAAAGGATATGTAATCCCTGTGCTTAAGGCTAGGAGGAGAGTGGTGGTGAGGGGGGTGAGAGGAGGTGGACGGGGTGGCATGGGTTCGTCTGCTGATCTGTCACAGCTCCACGCCTGGCTGGCCATGCTCACATTAACACTGACAAGACAAAGAGGTGACACATCCCGGCCTGAAGGGCTCGGGGTATATGGACACGTTCATGCACATGCAGGCATTTACTCACATTCATATGTGTGCACATGCACACTTCAAATCCTTTTTAATATTGAGTTATAGTCTTTTACACACATATTCCATGTCTGTTAAGCTTCCCAGTGTGTACCACCTATTGCCGTCTGTTCTTCATAACAAGATTGAGGCTGACACCATGTTTAAGGGTTTTGAAACCCGCAAACAGCATGCTAATAGTATGTAACCACAACTAAAAACACCTATATTTACAATAGCTGTGGGACTATTTTTACATTTTGTCACAAATATCCTGGCCGATACAGTATATGCTAAAAACCCTTAAAAATCGCCCTAAAAAAAGATACTGACATTTATTTTACCTTACACTTACAAATATGTTTTAGCAGATATACTTTTTACAGAATAAGACACAAACAAACAATCTTAAATACCTAGATCATAAGCTTCCCTTGCATTAAAAAAATAATAAAAAAGAAGCAACATGGTCTGAGTCACATCTATCTTACATGATAATACCTGATTATCATGGTAGTTTTTTTACTTCTCAAGCCATCTTCTCAACATGTAAGGATATCCACGATCCCGAAATATATATATTATCTCAAGAAACCTAATTTAAGAGAACAAAACTCTTCAACCTGTATCTATACTATAACGCACAGGAGACCTGAAACACAGAGGATCACATTATGGTTCACAAACGGTTTGGCTGACAGATGAGGGCTGGCAGAAAGCAATGCCGGAGCAGATTGAACTTTGGGACATCTCTGCTTTGGACAGCTTCAACAAGCAGAGGGCACGCAGCGGTCACTGGGGGCAAGGCTCCGGTCAATGGGGGTTGGCACAACATCCCGAGGAGGGTGTTGGGCATGGAGGGTGAGGGGAGGTGAGGATGGTGAGGGGGGCAGGGGCGTACGAGGCGTTGTGGTGTCATCGTAATGTCAGCCCGTGTCAAGTGAAATCATCGTTAGCTGTAATTTTCTGAGCAATTAGAGTGCTTATATTGAGAACGCTTGCCAGCTGACAAACACGGGGAGTCGCTGAAGGAGTTCCCCACAGCCATGCTGCACACACACACACACACACACACACACACACACACACACACACACACACACACACACACACACACACACACACACACACACACACACACACAATCGTTGAACAACATCCAGCAATCAACACTTTCCTGCACTCCTGTTTTTCCAGTCCAGTGGACTGCTGTCTATTTTTTCTTCCATTGACATTGAGTATATATAAATTAATATTAAGAATGTCATAGACCTTGGAAGCTGTTTTCCAAGTACAATTGATCAATAGAGCAAAAATATACAAAATATACAAATATTTAGGAAAAAACACACATTTTCTGTCTTCTTTAACTTCTGGTTATCTCAATTAAGTCTCTTTTTAGGTTGGTTGGGAATAATATAGAAATACATATTTCAATTATGCAAGGAAACAAAAGAAAATTGTAGCAACTACAGCAGGAAACTTTAAAGTACTGCTCAAAGCATATGTCTTGTATTTTGGAAAAATGCTGGGGGTGGGTGCCGCTAGTGTGTGTGACAGGGACATGATTTGGAGAGGCCACCTCGATCTGACACAGTTAAAATAGGGGCATGTGGTCCCAGTCCACTCACTCAAACTGGGTGGTGACTGACTGACCCCCCCACATCATCTCTTCAGCCTCAAAACAGTCAAATACACCTACATACTGTAGTTCCATGTGTGAACTGACAGATGCAAACACAAAAGCATGTTCAGAATTTTCACAAATCATACCGTCATTTAAACGATAAACACTCTACACTGCGTCATGTGATGGGTTTTTACTATTTGACCAGACCTAAAATTGAAAAGATAACTATACCAATGATAAAATCTCAAGTAAAAAAATCTCTTTGATTTCATTTTTTTTTCAAACACTTAATTCATACATTATGTTACCAGCAGACCTGGATGCACTCAGTTAAGGCTAAGCAATGTGCTGCTGATATTAGCAATGGGAAATGTACACACCAGAAAGGTCAGCCAGCATTATAATCCCAAAACACACCGGTTGTACTTCTTGTTACCGATATAATGTTAAAACTGAAAACATCCCGTTTGAAAATATAATTTGCAGCCCAATAGTGTTAAAAGACTTACATATATTCTTCTAGGGCTACTCGATTATGGCACAAATCATAATCACGATTATTGTGGTCAATAATTGATATCACGATTATTAAATACGATTATTCATTGACTTTGAAAACATCCATTTATTGAACTTTAAAATAAATAATAAATTGAACAGTATATTTGTAACTGTTGATTACCCTGAACGTATAATTCAACTGAAAAACCAATACAAAAATAAATTAAATAAATTATAAATTTAAATAAATAATATCCAATTAATAAATACCAATAAACAAGATCATCAAATATTTTGGAGCGCACTTCCACAAGCTACTAAACATATATAAATATGATAAATCAAAATTAATTAGACTAAAATTAATTAGATCAAATATGTTGTAGTGCACTGTCACAACCTAGCAAAGCAAAATAATCGTTTTTTCCGATTATGTTGTTTTCGTAATTGTGGCAGGCCAAAATCGTAATTGCGATTAAAATACGATTAATTGCACAGCCCTATATTCTTCCATATCATACTTGAAGTATAACAAAGTATATCATATAATAATAGTAGGACTAAAAGGCTTGATAGTGCTTGCATGAGATATGCAGCTTTAGCTTCAGTCGTTCAGCCAGATATGATGTATGTAGCCATTAAGTGCATTTTTAATATCCATATTACAGTGTACTCCTTTAAACCCAGTCAGCTAGAAAATGTGTGGTAAAGAGGATATTTTCAACCAGCTCATGGAGCTTATGGTAGCTCAAGGAGCGACAGCCAGATCATCTGCGTCCGTCTGCAAATATAAGACGAGGATTCTGTCTCCTTTTCTGAATTAAGGAGCAATTGTTAAAAAATATATTTACATTTTTTGCCAATAGGAGAAGGGAAAAAGGAAAAGTAGAGAAGAACTGTAAAAGTCAGGTAATGATCCTGTAAATATATAGGCTATGGGAATACATTATTTATGTGTGTGCTGGATTAAAGCCGATAGATTTCAGTCTCACTCTGTCTTGCTCTCACTTTCTCTCTGCCTCACACTCGCACTCTCCTTCAAGACTTTCAGAAAGCTTTAACATCTCCAACAACATGGGCGTCCTCCCATGTCACCCGTTGTTTCACTGACACGCATCTATTTGAGTCGTTGCCCACATCCTGTCCGCTCACGTTGGCTGGTCCCTCGTCACCAGTAGCCACCCAGACACCAGCATCTGTCTCTACCGAGTGAGGGAATTCAGGATATGACACCAGGCAGAGCACCAGGCCTGACAGAGGCTGCTTCAGAGAGTACTGCGATACTGTTGTGGTTTTCAACAACAGAAATGGGCAGCAGTCCCAGCAACAAGAAGCAGAAAGAGACAACATGGATCACACAGCTGTCAAAGAGTGTATGAGTTAGAGAGAGAGAGAGAGATCGCATGCCCTATTATGGTCATTTTCAGGTTTCATATTTGCATATTGTGCCTCTACTGTGACATGTTTACATGCTTTAATGTTCAAAAAGCTCCAGAAACCAGAGCTCAGTCTGCTCTGATTGGTTAGCTGGCCGGCTCTGTTGTGATTGATCAACCGATTTGAGATGCCTCGCCTCTTAGCCTATCACGTACAATGTGTTGGATTGCTAGCCTGTAGAAGCGCTAGTGTTACATAGTGATGTCACTATGTTAAAGAAGTAAACAAAGGAGTCCAACGGAGGCGTTTCTTTGGAGGGAACTTTTTTACATGTGCAAAAACTCCAAAAAGCATAAAAGGGCCTCTTTAAAAAATGTAACTGGATTGTATCAGGGTAAGGTATTGTTTTGGTAGCAAAACTATTGTTAAGCATCTCAAATAGTTTTGAGTACTGCAAATAAAGTGACCTCAAACTCTTTGGCAAATGTTTGCTTTGTCATTTTATTACACCAATTGTGAATTTAAGAAATGTCATTTTTTTTAAAGATATATTTTTCACTTGGAATCTTTAAAAACAATAATGACTGACTTAAAATTACTAGAATGTATTGGATTGCCCTCTTATCTGTTCTTGCACATCTTTGTCTGATTGTGTATTTCTTAATGTGACAATAAGGGTGAGGGGTGAGGAAGGCAGAAAAACACAAATAGACAAAAACCGGACAAAGGCGGGGGGAGGTAAACAGAGAGAGGATGTACAACAGACAGAGGGCTGCTCCTCCCCCCCCCCCCCCCCCCCCATGCATCATGGTTAGGTGCCGGGTGTATAAATATCCCACTTTCGCCGTAGGGCCAACTCAGCGCAGCAGGACCCTCTCTGCCTCCCTGCTCAGACCACCCGGCCCCCCTCTCTTCTTTCCTCCTTGTCCACCTCCCCAGCCCTTCACCTCCCTCTTACATCGTCTAATTAGGATCTTGGGCCTCGTTAGGGCCAGCAGCCCCCGGGGGCCCGCTGATACAAAAGCTGATTCTAACTGACGTAACAAGTCAATGCCAAGGGGACAGATGCTAATTTTAATTAATTAAATGGAAGGGTCAGCTCGTGACAAACGAGGGCCAGAGGGAGGGTCGGTGGCCGGTGTGCTCCGACCAGCCAGACCCCCGGTCCTCTGGAGGGGGAGATCAGCACGATTGTTGTTATTTATGCTGTTATTCATGTCCCAATGCCAGAGCCTGCGTTCCCAGAATGAGAACTTTCCAGGCAAGTCAGGGCTGGTGGGCAGAAGGTGATTGGAGCGGGGAAGAAAGAAGTTGGCATTCCACCTTGTTAGCACCATTTACAACATGTATAATACTGATTATGGGGGTGAACTATCTGGAAAACATGGCTTTACCTCACTACAAGTTTTTTTTTAAAACTAAAATTGTGTTCAATTATATTTTGTCTGTTCTATGAATCAATAAAAGGAAACCACAATGAAAGATTGTTTTGGTTTAGGCTACCAGGGGGTGGTATCATTTAGTACAGTACAAACTCAGAAAAAAAACGGTCTAAATAAAACACCTGTCTTTGAGAAATTCCGTCAAAATTTGCAACAGCAAGGATGTTATGTTAAAAACATACTAAATGTCTTCTATTTCCAAAGATCTGCTAGATTTTCTGCTCATACAAACTGAAGCATGATTATTTACAGTATGTTCTTCTTTGTGTGGAGGATCTTCAGTACTTACAACCACAGGTGCTTTCGGAGCAAACCAACACTGACAAGAAAACCACAAGTCAGTCAGTGTCTGCTGTTCTGGTGCTGTCTGTCTGATAAAACAGTCAGCTTTACCTTTAGTACAGTAAAGCGGTAGATGAGGGGACTATCATGGTGTATTAACTGGCTGCCCGGCCTATTCTGCTTGAGGTGTTGAACCCCTTAAAACACATCTAAAAATTAAGAATCCCCCTTCTTGTCCCTCTCTTCCTCTCTTCCCACTGACCTAGTTCTGGCATTTGATCCTGACTGGAAGATCAACCCCTAGAGGGTGCACAGTGTCAGCCCTGTACCATGTCAATTCCCACACAAAGGGCACCCTTTGTCACTTCATATTTTCAAGGCTCCAAAACCCCAGCTTTTTCATTGTTGTTACTGGCAGGGGTCATTTCCTGGTGGTGGCCCTGCCTCCCTGTCCTTCTCCCCTGTGGCGCACCTGCTGCCGTTGTTGACCATCACACAACAGGGAGCCAAATGTCTCCATTCACAGATTATAGATCGAACTTCATCCATCAAGGTGTTTTTTTATTTACACAAGATATAAAAAAGGTATATACACAAACCGGACATTTTCAACGCAAAAATATTTCAATAACAACAACCCAACAACTTGGGTTACTTGGCTCCTAAGTTTCATAGCCAAAAAAGAGCTTTATTCAGGTACTTTAAATCATATTTCCAGTTTATCAAATCAATGATTTACTTATCTATGTAGCGTTGACCATAATTTCATTTGTGATAACATTGTGTTTGTCAACCAAAAGTATGAAATGACATTCTAGAAGAATCTCTAAAAGAAAAAAAGGACAGGCTGCAAACCAAACACCAAGCCTAACCGCTGGAGGCCAAAGTGGGAAAGCACCTGAAATGTCAGTAATATACCTTCACTCCACAGGAAACACTAAGTAATGTCCTGTCCTGTCTGTTATTGACTGGCTGCTCTTGTTTCTTGGACTTTTTTTGCCTTGTGAATTAATGGTCAAAAATGGATCCCAATTGTATTAAATCGGAGCCCTTTAATTCCTTCTTGAAAGTGAAGAAATGTATGCTAAAACTACTTTCACTCCCTTTAATCCATCTCCTCCATGATCTACAGTATGACTCAGACACATGGGGCATTGTAACAGGGTGTCCTTGATGAGGCCCAGCACAAATTACCCAAAGTGCCATCTTTGCCATCGCCGTTACTATTTGACAACAGGAGAGTGAAGGCTGCTCCTGGCAGGAAGTGAGCCCAGAACCTGGCACTATTGGTGGCGAACACCGGCCAACACACGGCCAGCGCTCCGCCGGGGGTCAGCAGCCATCACACACGGCGGCCTAATGCTGCTGATGAGAGAGAGCCCACCTCGCAGGCCTGCACCCCCCCGGGCGTGGCCACTCAGCGTCATCTTAACCTGAGCTGACAGACAGTCCGCCACGCGACAGTCACACTGCCGTGCACGCACTCACACATGCACCGATTCATAAGAATACACACATGCGCACACACACAAATTCATAAAAATACCCATGGCCACACAAAACCTTCTTTTATACACAAAAGGATGCAGCCACACACGCACAAAAACAAATAGCAGGCATACAGTGCATCATTTAAAATTACTAAACCATATCTACATCTCAATAATCTGATATCACCTTTATAAGTACCATTTTTTAGCTAAATGCAAACAATATTCACATGCAGGTGAAATGCATTTTGAGGCCCATTAAACATCCTAAAATGTTCTCACTATAGACAAAACATAGTACAGCTGAGACTGAAAATAAAATGATTGCACGTAATTGGTCATAAACAAAAGGCTTTTAAGAAAGAAAACGTTTGACCTGATGACACCAGAAAAAGTTTAATGAAAATCCAGTTAATAGTTGTCAAGACATTTCATTAAAAACCACAAATGTTAAAATCATATAGTGGCACTACTAGGAAAGTCAGAGGATCAAAACAATGCATACAGTAGTGTAGATGTAATCTTCTTTGTTCCATTTTACAGCAGTTCATACGATTGTTCAAATATTTCAGGCGGTGGACTGACTGACATTGCCACCCCTAAAGCCACACTGCTAGCATGAGTAAAATCAGAAAGTAAAATGGAACTACTTAAGTAAAATAAACTTGATAACACAAATATATCCAAAAACGTAAAACATGTACCCTTTCTTATGTATTGACGTCACCAGTAAAAAGCATGCACACAAAGAGAAAAGGGTCACAAGTGGATGTGATGGTTTTCACACCCAGCATGTGTACGTGTGTGGTTAGAAACCAGATTAGAAACAGAGTGTGGAAACTGTTATCATAGGTCAAATATAGTGGAGTGCAGTGTACAATCTTAGAATGTACAATGACTCCTCAGAGAACAGCATCTCAAGCTTTATTCTAATAAAAGTGAATAATGGAGATATTTTCTAAATATGTAATTAATGTACTTTTTATTTTTAATCAAAAATAAATAAGAACTTGTGTTCTGTTACAGCAAAATGTACTCTTTTTTGCATTTTCTGGGCTATTCTTTGTGTGCCTATAGAGTGGCGAAGTCCCTCCCCTTCCGGGGGAGCTTCATGGGACCTTATTTCGAAAAAATTATGTATTGAAGTCAATGGAGAGAGAATGATTATCTTTCGATCCCGTTTGAATTGTGCCACGAATTACACATATGATGTTCGTCAATTTAAAAGATAATTTTGCAAGTCAAACAAATACAAATGTGTCGTAAAACTGTGAAGTAACACATTTGTTTGTGTGAAACGCTCAATGAACTACATCTCTGGTCTCGACTCTCGCAGAACAACACACGTCACCAAGATGGCCGTCACTACCGTCTTGTTAACAAAACGATTAACTACCCGCACTATACACACAATGAAACACGTCCAGAAGAATGTCATGCAAAGCTGCCTGCCTTCCTTTGATTCTCTCTGAACTGCCTGGTCTTTTTAATGTTTAATGTCAACCATTTGTGCAGATAGCATGAAGTAGAAAAGATCGGCGATCGCCGATGCTGATTAATTGATTGATTGAAAAGTTTATTAACAGCTTGTATATTGGGTACAGTACAGTACAGCTCAAAACATACAATTATTAAGGGGATGCAGACCAGAGAAAGACTTTCCTTCTGTTTTACATCAGGGTCCCCCATTTCCAATTCATCATATCATTTAAGACATATAAGTAGTGGTGCACGATAATTATCGGCCCGATAATTATCGGTCCGATATTAGGAATTATGACGTCATCCCGATAAAAGTATTAATAGCCCCGATAATATACAATATATTTTTTGGGTAAAAAAAAGAAAAAATACTGCGGTGTGGGTGGATTGGGATGAGGGGCGCTTGTTTTTCCTCGGCTCCTCCCGTTTTGTCAGTACTGTGGTATTAGTGGTTTAGGAAGAGGGGAGGGGAGTTTTTCACAAATCCAGCGCTCCCTAACTCATGCCTGGCTGTGACGTGTGCGGCCGTGAAGCCAGTACAGTAAACAAACATGCCGTCGGTAGTATGGGACTATTTCAAAGTTTCAGAGTTAGATAGTTCGCTTGCTATTTGTATTAACAAATGCAATGCAGAAGTTCCACGAGGAGGGAAAAAGGCAACGAGCTATAATACTTCCAACCTGATTAGTCACCTGAAACATCGCCATCGCTACGATGGTGTGTTAAAAGCGTACGAAGACGCCTGCGCTGCTAAACTAGCGGCGAATCCAAAGCCAGCTGCAAAGGCACGGGGGCTTTTGCCTACGAGGCTTTTGAAAAGGCAAGAAGTTTGCCAGAGACGACCCCAGGGTTTGTTTTGTTCATAGTAGTAATGCTCATGTCATTTGCTCACTACTAGTCTTTTTTTACCACCAGGTGTGCAAAAACTACGGGTACATTTAATATATATATATATTATATTATTATCGGTTATCGGTATCGGTCTTGAGAAGCAGGAAGTTATCGGTATCGGTATCGGTTTCAAAAAACCAATATCGTGCATCCCTACATATAAGACATATTTGACATACAGATGGCTTATTTACAATTTACATACAGGTGGTTTTTTACATACAGATTGCTTATTTACAATTTTCATTTTAGATTTTGTTCTAATACATCCTAACCGGACGTTTAAGACATACCAAGTCTACAGATATACAGTTAGTAACAGAGTCTAAAATGCGAGTATATACATAGATGGGGGGGGGAAGCTGTCCATTGTACGACAGGTTGAGATTTGTACCATTACCGGGGCCAGTTTTGCAATGCTCTCCCCCGAAGGTGCTCTTTAAGAGAGGTTTTGAAGGTAAGTATAGTTTTACTTTCCTTTACAGTTGTGGGAAGAGCGTTCCACCTTGATGTGGCATAATTGTGAAACGTGTATTCCCCCTTTTTTGTGCCAAATCTGGGTTTCACATGATTTGTGGAGCTCCCTCTGGTGTTATGATGATCATGGTATTCCTTGACCTTTGGGAAGAATTTTGACATGTACATGGGTACCATAGAGGTGTAGTGGATCTTGTAGACCAGGCCCATTGCAAGTAGCTGTACTCTGTCGTCTACTCTAAGCCATCCTAGGCAGTGCTGGAATTGGGCCGGTACTCACCGGTACGCAGTACCGGCACTTCTGGTTCTGACCCATGGAGTACCGGCACTTCTTGCTCAGTACCGGCATGCTGGCGGTACACCGGTACTCATGCACCGTGCCAGTACTCAACACTCTCCCGCCGTTCTTATTATACATCCATATATATACAGCCGCCCGGTACTCAGTAGATGCGTCATGAGGTGCCGAACGGACATTCTCATCCCTCTAACCGCTGGAGTTTCACAGCGGCTGTCAGCTGTTTACTCCTGTCATTCAAACAGAACGTGCTGGAGAGGGGGCGGGGCTTATCTTCTCCATGTAAATACTGTGGTGGAAACGACTATGTCAAAATTAACCTATTTGACCGTGATTTAATAGTGATACACGTTTCAAAATAATAATAATAATAATAATGCCGAAGTAACAACATACAGAAAATTGTTAGTAAAACCATGTTTTAATGCTTTACAATTTACATACCTAGATGCACGTGTGTTGTGTTTATGCAGTGCAACTCCCACCCAGTGGGTGGCTATGTAGAGTGATAGAACAGAGCAGGCACGCCCCCGAGAGAAGGAAAGCAAGTCACGTCACAAATTAGCATTTCTAAAATGTTAGCTTGGATTAATAAAAGTGCAAAAAGACAGCGGTTGACGCCGGAAGAAACTTCAAATACAGAGAATGCTGTGCCTGTGTTGGAAATTGTGTCTAATGGGGAGCTTTCTTTGATTGATCCTCCTGCTCCAAGTTCTAGTGCATTAGCATTAGCACTAGCTCCGCCGCCTCCTCCAGAGCCTCTAACGTTTGCTGCTGCTGGCGCAACTGCCACCACCAACACCGGGCAAAGCGATGCACCTGACTGCTGGACAACGGACCAGGTGCAATATTTTTGCAAGACCAATGCATGGCTCCTTCTTAAAGATAAGAAGCTAGGATGTCGGATATGCAGAGATGTCAAATCTTTGGGAATACACACTGGACAAGGACTGAAACTGTCAACTGAATGGGGTGAGTGTGCAGTGTCTCATTTCGGTGTTGACAAGGGCAAACAACAAGCTAGCCTGAGAAAAAAAATCAAAGAACATAAAGAATCACAAGCCCATGTAAAAGCTGCTGACATCCTTACATCTGCTTCACGTGAAACTATTCAACATCAAGTGCAGTCTATGCATAAATCTGAATTAGACACCACTATCAGAGTTTTTCGAACGGCATATACAATTGGCAAACATAGCCGGCCATTCACAGACATGCCAATTGATTTGAATGTACAGAAACTGAATGGGCTGAACGTGGGCAGGGTTTTGCACTCCAATAAAACCTGTGGCGAAATCATCGACCACATAGCTCATGAGCTGAAGAAAAAAATGGCAAAAGACATTACAGAAAACCAAAGAAAACTCTGTGTTTTGGTCGATGAATCTACCACTATTAGTGGTAAAACGGTGCTTGTTGTGTGTCTACGCTCAGCATTAGCTGATGCTGAGCCCGAAACGTTTTTTGGGAGCTGATCGAGTTGGATGGAACAACGGCTGATGACATCACAAAGGCGTTAATGGAGTGTCTTGGAAGAGATTTTAACGAGGACTTTTTAGGTCAGTGTTTCGTTTCTTTTGCATGTGATGGGGCTTCAGTCATGCTAGGGAAGAGAACAGGCGTTGCTACCCAGTTGTGTAGTAAATTCCCAAGCCTGTTTGTGTGGCACTGCTCCAATCATCGTCTAGAGCTGGCAGTTGGGGATGTGGTCAAGGAGGTCTCAGGGCTCAATCATTTCCAGATCTTTTTTGACAAACTCTATTCCTTGTTCCATGCCTCCCCCAAAAATCAGAGGCAGTTAGCGCAGTGTGCGCAAGCAGTCGGACAGCGTCTCCTGGTGATAGGGCGTGTTTTGTCCATCCGCTGGGTGGCTTCAAGTGAAAGGAGCGTCAGAGCAGTCTGGGAAAACTACCGAGGGCTTCATGATCACTTCACAAATGCTGCAAACGACACGAGCAGGGATTCCAGAGACAGAGCAAAGTACAAGGGCATGGATGATGTGCTCACATCTGCAACGTTTGTCAGCAATCTGGGACTGATGTACGATGCGCTCACAGAGCTCAGCGACCTCTCTCGGCAACTCCAAAAAAGAGAGATGACACTGCCTACAGCAGATAGGCTCTTAACTCGAGAAATACGAGTTTTTGAATCCATGGTCACCATGCCTGGCCCACACATGACTACAGTTCATACAGCTCTAGCTGAGAAGTCCTTCAAGGGTGTTGCCCTGCGTGAGAATGGCAGGCTTGTACAGATTCATGCAGGTCAGCTTTTCCGCAGTATGGTAGAGAATCTGAGACACAGAATGACTTCCACAACCTCCTCTCATGTCAGCACAAGAGAAATCCCATTACATGGCCGGGAGGCCCGGGACAATCAGCTAATCCAGGACATGAAAGTTATCCATCCTGGAAGTTGGCCTGAAGAGGAGTTAGACATACAGTATGGGGACGTAGAGATGCTACGTTTGTGCGAAGTGCTGAAAGTGGACAGAAGAGAGACTGTTCAGGGCTTTCGCGAATACAAGGAAACCAGGGCATCCCGTACACCTGCTGCCATGGAGCCTCTACTGAAAGCAGTCCGAACCATCGCTGTCTCCACTAGTGAGTGTGAGCGGGCATTCAGCTGCATGAACGATATCCTTACTGCAAAAAGGAATGCTCTCTCTGTCAGCCGACTGTCCAGCCTGGTTTTCATTAAATGTAATGGACCATCACTAGGACAGTTCAATCCGGAACAGTATGTGAGGTCCTGGCTGGCAAAGGGAAGGAGAAGTGCTGATGAAAGAGCCTGTCCAGCTCCAGCCCCTGATACTGATGTCTCCAAGGCCTTCTGGAGCCTTTTCTAACAATGTGAAGTATATTGCAAAGCAGCTCACCCAGTGAGAAGACTTTTGGCATAATGTGCCGATTTGTACAGATCCTGGAGATAGAAGGACTTCAGACCAACCAGGGAGTTATCTGATCAGCTTGGTGTTCAATGTAACTCTTTACCATGGCTCAGACTTTGTTACTTGCAGTTACAGTTTCTCATTTTAGATTGTGCAAATTTTGCATTTGTTTTTACATGTTCTTTGTTCATGCTCTTTATCATTTTTCTGAGTTGGAAAGTTAGATTGCATCATAGTTTACTTTATACATATTTGTATTATTCAGTGGTGAAGTATATTGCAAAGCAGCTCAGCCATGTGAGAAGACTTTTGGCACTTTTTCGTTTTCTGAGTTGGAAAGTTAGATTGCATTCAAAATGTACAGAAATACTTAATTTTGTTAAAGCTTTTTATAAAAAATGCTTCTGACCAGAGCTTTGTTTCCTTGTCATTAATGTTGAACACCACCAGAGGGGCTCTCACCTGAAAGGTCTCTGCTTCATGTGTCTTCAGCAGAAGATCTAGACTTTGATTGCTATATTTTCAGTTAATATTGACCTTACCGAGCTTTAGCCATATCCGCTGCCTATCATAAAAAATGTTAAGTACAGTGAACCTTTCTAAAATATACAGTAGTAAAGAGACAAACCCACCAGCATTATAGTAGCCAAATTCTTGTTTGTGGGCTGTATATATAAAATTGACTTGAAAAAGTTGCTGATTTTAGAGTACTGGCACCTTTTTCATTCCAATTCAAGCACTGATCCTAGGTTGTCAAAGTGGGCAGAGGTGAGGTGGGTTCTAGATGAAAGGTCAAGCAGTAATCTGACCAGTTTATTTTTGCGATGTTTGCTAGCGTTAGCATTTCTCCCCCGGGCTTAAATTGTGTATTATAGAATGATCACACCGGTGACAGTACTCTTCAAATGGTTCACGAAATATGACTACTGTTTAACATTTTGGGTTACTTAATGTTACTTCATATTAAGGCTAATAAAAATGACACGGCTGTAATGCTAACTAACGTGCTAGCTACTAGCTAGGTAGCTAACTTGATCCATCCACTCCAGAGGCCTGTACTACGAAGCTGGATTTTTCTAACCTGGATATGTTTGAGTTAGCCGGTTGGCCTAATCCAAAACATACGCGATGTCGCTAAACTGTACTACGACGCTGGTTATCAAGTGGATCGCTCAAACCAGCCGTGTCCTATCTAGTTAGGTGCGCGTTCACATGAAAGGGGTGGTATTTGGAGCATTCGACGAATCACAAACATGGAGAAGCGCACTGACAGCGCAGCGTCATACTTCCTGAATGAAAAGTGAACTTTAAGTGGCGAACCGTGGTTGCGTTCCGATAATCCAAAAATCAGCTCCTAAATTCTAACCCTATCTCCTATTCCTTGACCTCTGAGTGAAACGTCACGGGGTTAAGGGATAGTGGATAGGAGAATTCAAAAGGATTTAGGAGAAGAGACTGCCGGGTTGCATTCCAATAGTCCATTTAGTTTAGGAACCTTCCTAACGGAGTGAAATTACCCGGAAAGACGTCACTGGCAGCCATGATAAGTGCCTTTCCAATTCTCCAAATGAAATGAAAGGAGGTTTCAAACTTCCTTTATAACCTCCTTTAGCTTAGGAACGACTGAAAGGAGAGAAGAAAAAGCTGCCCCACAATGCCTTGCAGCCGCAGCATTTGACGTCACACAACAGTCGGCCGTTCACGGAAACAATCGATTATGACGGTGAAATGATATCATGAAAGTTACGGTGCTTATTAAGCTTTTTAAAACGTAGGCCTATGTGGTAAGTTGCCAAAGTGCTTTTTTCTGAACGTTCATCAGTATTATAATCAAAAAGAGAAATATGAACGTTAGTTTTTACTGAAATGATCAAATAAAGTCAACATTTCAGTGAGCTGTGTGGGGTTTGTTCAACTTTTAAAAGATGTTTGAATGGTGATGTACACAGTGATAGGTGTTAAAGACTTTTATAATAAATACATTTGTATTGATTTTAAGATATTTTCATAGTTCATACAATCATACTGGGATAATTTTTTGTATTAATGTGGACCGGAGGAAGAGGGTGACGAGCATAAGTTTTACTTTCCTTTTTTATTTCAATTCCAACTTTGGTCATGAAGAATATGTTTCTCTGTTGTCCACGTTCATAAAGCATAACACAACAGCATCAGAGCACGGTGCAGAGTCTATAGATGAGTTTACAGTAGTCCCTCGTTCTTATTAAACATCCATGTTGTAGTCCGCTGTATAGAAAATGGTAGTTTCCATTCTTTCACACACACATACGGGTATTGAGCCGAGGGCGACACCGTACTTCCGGTATCCGCCGTTTTACTCGAGGTGCAAGCAGGCCAAGGGTTTAGCCGTACACCGTCTAGGTGTTGCTATGCTTCCTGTACTGAATATCATAGTCTATTGCCTTAATCAATATCTAGTCAACTCTAAAATACCACATATATGCAATGGCATGATAATATTATTGTGACAAGTGGGGTATTCACCTGGTGTTTCCAGAAATTAGACGTAGATGCAGCCAAAATCGACGCAATCTGTAAGGGCAATCCGACAACCCACACAGCTCTAGTTTACGCTGGTAACGACCTAGAGCACACCCCTCAAGTCCAGAGATGTAATCCGAAGACATGCAGCGATTTCTTCGGTCGTTAATTCAGAAAAAAAAACTAGTGCGCTCTGCCTTGCTACGTTAGCTAGCTGTTTATATTTGCACTTTCAGGATATTTGCACCTCCATGAAAATGGCGTATTTATATATATATGGCGCGTGTTGCATTGTGGGTAGCTCGTGACGTCACTGTGTGTGAAAGAATAGTTTCCCCACAGCAGCAGACGCACAAAATGACGTCCGCTGGCGCATCATAAACACGTCGGATAGTGAAAGTGCAGTCGGATTCTCTAAAGCACCGCAGTCTCTTCTCCTAAATCCTTTTGAATTATCCTATCCACTATCCCTTAACCCCGTGACGTTTCACTCAGAGGTCAAGGAATCGGAGATAGGGTTAGAATTTAGGAGCTGATTTTTAAACTATCCGAACAGCAACCGTGGTCCCTTTAAGAATCAGGATGACATCATCAGATGGGTGTGTCAGGTGATCATTAGAGAGGAAATAGGCAAAGCATGGCTCTGTGAGCAATGTGTTATTGTTTGTAAGAAATCCAGCTACATCGGCATACGTCTTAATGCCTTTGATTGCATCGTATGTAAGTATTGTTTATGTTATTAACAATTACAGATGATTATTTTTAGAAAATATTGTATTCTGTGGTGTTTAATGCTGGAGATCTTCCGAGTTGTCTCAATATTGTACAAGGTTAATGCAAGGAGAGTTAAATGAATAAATGTACAAATGGTTGATTATATGTTTAAAATATTATGCCATTTATAACTGTTTAAGTTCTAGAATTACAATAAATACATTAAAAAGCTTACAGTAAATATAACAAGGCAATTCAATTCATGTTAAAGCTGTGTTGATTTATATACATTGTGCATATTTGTATATGTAGAAATGATCATAGAATTGATTATATTTTGTCTTGTTTATTTTTTGTTTCACACCATCCTTATATTATTAAACCTGTGGGCAAAAGATTCACGTCTTCAGAGTCTTGGTGTACGGAGGGAGTTTATCTGGCTGTTAAGCTATATACACTACATATACCGGGGACAGCACAACTTGACTGTGTTCAACATGAGGAAAACATATTTTTGCATCTTACAAATTCCTGCTGACGGCCCACATATTATGCTCCCTTTCATGTCCCGTGGATAGGATGCAGAGTTTTGCTCGAGGGCACTTGCAGGCAGCGGCAGGCCAAAATGTAACACTAGGCGCATAATGTACCCGAAGTTTAAAATGTCACTTGAAAATGTCCCTTCAGATCAAGCCTTCTGAGTCATTAGTATGCAGCGATGATCACACATGAAGAAATTCCAGTCTAAAACTGAAATGTTGGTGCTGACATGGTTGGTGGCGTGCCCTGAGCAGCAGGTCTTTTGTCAGAAAATTCAAGTTTACCTGGATGAATTGGTTGAATACACTAACAACACAAGCGAAAACCAAAATCAACAGATTGGGAAAAGCCACATAAGATACACAGCTATTAAATACATGTAGGCTTTACAGCAGCTGCTCTGTGGCCAGTCTCAGTCAAAGTTCTTCCAGCCAATATAGAAAGATGTGCCATCTAGTCTGGTAATACGAACCCATCCGAAACCCAACAACCCATCTGATAAACAGCACCAAATGAAGACGCATCAAACCCCAGAGCAGGTAATTAGTTGCCAACACATTACATTCACAGGAATTCATTGCTTGAATGAAGTGTTGCAAAGCAGCATGACTCAGAATATAAAGTGTAGATTTGGCATTAAGCGTGTGTCAGTGTAAGTGTAGTGTAACTCAGAACAGATGCTCAGGACATCACTGAAGATGCAATTACAGTAATTAGAAAAGGTAGTAAATTCACACATAACATTTAAAATATCTTGGGATACCTTGAATGAATGTATCCATCTTTCTGAGTGTCAAAAGCAATGGAAATCCAATTAAACCAATGTAAACCTGTAAGAATGATGTGAACAGTCAACAAAGCATTATGTAAATATTATTTACATTTTCTAAAACCAATCTAATTAACCACTTACTTCACAATACTCATTATTGACTTAAAAGCAACAATTTAAAAAGGTCATATGTGCAAGGCCAGAACAATCAAGCATGTATATTCACATTTAAAACACTAAATAAGAGCATTAAAAGCATCACGCACATGAACACCAAATATCAAATGAAGACAAAGTTCAGCCACAACAAAAAAATGAATGCAACAACCAAAACCAAAGCAAACATTGCAGCAGCACAAGAGAAGATACAATAAACCCCAATGACGCAGCTCACAGATTTCTGACATTCTCAAGCACACAAACAGACTGGACAGAGCCAAGACATCAATTCAAAATAAGCACGTAAGCAACAACAAAACCAAATAGCACTTAGCTTTATGAAGTGAGGCAGGGTGTGAGGTCCCAGACATCCAAGAGCAGGGCCGGAAACTCCAGCTTCAGTTGAATGTTTGAGGCCTGCAGGTAATATGACCAATCAATCAATCAATGTTTATTTATATAGCCCAATATCACAAATGTTACATTTGTCTCAGTGGACTTCACAGTTTGTACAGAATATCAGTATGACAATACGACACCCTCTGTCCTTAGACCCTCACATCGTACAAGGAAAAACTTCCAGAGAAAAACCCACAGTTTAAAGGGAAAAATGGGAGAAACCTCAGGGAGAGCAACAGAGGAGGGATCCCTCTCCCAGGACGGACAGACATGCAATAGATGCCGTGTGTAAATTGAAAAGATAATACATTTGCAACATAGGTAGTCCAAATGTTTGGAAATGCATGTGTGTATATAGGAAGATGAATCCACAAGGATATCCATCCAGGACTTATGATCCAGGACCACAGCCACGACTCAAGATCCAGGGCTCGCGATCCAGGACACAGGACCGCAGCAACAGGATCATCCATGACTCCGGATCCCGGCGTATATAGACACCAAAAAGAAAGACATTTGGGGAAGCTGGGTTAATCGGAACATGAGAGTACACAGGTATAGACAGAGAGAAGGAAGAAGTAAGATGTCCCCCTGAATCTAATCAGCCCTAACTATAAGCTTTATCAAAAAGGAAGGTCTTAAGCGCACTCTTAAAAACGGATAGGGTGTCTGCCGCCCGAACACAAACTGGAAGCTGATTCCACAAATGTGGAGCTTGATAAGAAAAGGCTCTGGCTCCCATTGTACTTTTAGAGACTCTAGGAACAACCAACAACCCTGCATTCTTGGAACGCAATGCCCTAGTAGGACAGTAGGGTATAATGAGTTCTTTAAGGTAAGATGGCGCCTGCTCATTAAGGGCTTTGTAGGCGTAAAGAAGAATTTTAAATTCTATCCTGTGTTCTATAGGGAGCCAGTGTAAGGCAGCCAGAACAGGAGTAATGTGGTCCCTTTTCCTAACTCTGGTTAGTACACGAGCTGCAGCATTTTGAATCAGCTGAAGCGACTTGACTGACTTCTTGGTACACCCTGACAATAAGCAGTTACAATAATCCAGCCTTGAAGTAACAAATGAATGGACTAGTTTTTCTGCATCGTTTTGAGGCAAGATATGCCTGATTTTTGCAATGTTACGTAGATGGAAGTAGGCGGTCCTTGAAATTGATTTTATGTGGGCGTTAAAGGATAAATCCTGATCAAATATAACACCAAGATTCCTTACAGTCTCACTGGAGGCCAAATTAATGCCATCAATAGTTAGTATATCTTTAGATAATTTGTTTCGTAGATTCTTCGGGCCAAGTACAATAACTTCAGTTTTGGTCGTGTTTAACATCAAAAAGTTTAAGGCCATCCACGTTTTTAAGTCCTTGAGGCAGTCTTGAATTTTATTTAGATGATTAATTTCATCAAGCTTGATTGATAAATATAGTTGAGTATCATCCGCATAACAATGAAAGTTTACAGAATGATTCCTTATAATATTGCCTAACGGAAGCATATATAATGTGAACAAAATAGGTCCGAGCACTGAGCCCTGTGGCACTCCATGGCTAACTTTGGTTTACGTGGAAGATTCATCATTGACACGTACAAACTGAGAGCGTTCAGATAGATAGGACCTAAACCAGCCTAAAGCAGTTCCCTGTATGCCAACTAAGTGCTCTAGTCTTTGCAATAAGATATCATGGTCGATAGTATCAAATGCCGCACTGAGATCGAGCAAAACAAGAATAGAGACAAGTCCCTTGTCTGAGGCTATGAGAAGGCCATTTGTGACTTTAACCAGAGCTGTCTCTGTGCTATGATGTGTTCTAAAGCCAGACTGAAAATCTTCAAATAAATCATTGTTTTTTAAGTAATCACACAACTGTTTTGCGACCGCTTTCTCAAGACTTTTTGAGAGGAACGGAAGATTAGAAATAGGTCTATAGTTGGCTAAAACCTCTGGATCGAGGTTGTGCTTTTTAAGAAGCGGTTTTATCACTGCTACTTTGAATGATTGTGGAACATAGCCTGATAATAAAGACATATTCATAATATTTAATAAAGAAGTGCTAATTAATGGAAAAACTTCCTTCAACAGCTTAGTTGGAATTGGGTCTAACATACACGTTGATGGTTTAGAAGAGAGAATCATTGAATTTAATTGTTCAAAGTTTATGGCTGAAAAGCATTCTAGTAATCGACAGGGTTGCTAAATCCAGGCAGTAGCATAGACTCCATTCCTCCTCCAAACCATGCTGAATCAACAGCATTGGGATGTAATGTTGAGAAATAAAAGTATAGGCTACAGTTAGCATGCTAGCAAATAACCAGTGGATAGCAGCAGCACAGCAGAGTGGGTGGGGCATTTCGATTTGTAAATAGCCCGCCTTTTGAAAAAAGGGTGTGTTTGATAGAAACTACAGGAAGCAGAGAGTATTTATTGTGTAAGGAAAGCTGTTAATTAATTAGCTTGAAAGCTATTTCATGGCAATACCATATTGTGTGACAGTTTGTGTGAAAGATCTCAACAACTATTGAATGTCCATGACATCTTAAGATTTAGTAGTTGGTTAGTAGAAGTATCAGTAGCCTATATAAAAATGCTCGGCCATGATCAATATTTAGTTGAACATGGTTTCCAAAATAAAAAGGAAAAATTGCTTTTAGCACATCTACTCTTTCTACCTGATTGAAAAATGTAGGCCTAGTTTCTTGCAAAGTCTCACTTAAATAAAAATGTAGTTGTCAAACCGTTGAATGTGCGACATTTATAAATCTGCATATTTTCTTCTTTGAGTATACAGTCTTTAGTTAAAGGTAGGGTACACTTGTTGTTATATTCCATGGAATGTTCTTAACATCCCGATAGCAATGAATAAATTAAATGCTTTGACAATAAATATATACAAATATGTCATCTGTGGAAGCCGTGGCGCTGTAAAAAGCAAGTCCAATGATCTGCCCCGGCCTGCGGCAATTAACTGGATGGCCTACCTGCCTGTCAGCCTTCCATCTCGTGCACAAGCTTATGTCGTGCCCTCATTGGTAATGTGCGCGTTTGTGTGTGTTGGAGGAGGGGCTCTGTAAGGAAGTCTGAAGGAAGGGGCTGATTTTTTTCGGTTGTGTATTTTCAAATTCTAGCGCACTCGAGCTGGTTTCTTACCTACCCTACCTTTCATGACTCTATTGACAGCACTGACAGAAAATGACATACTGTATGTAAAAGGATTTTGGGAGCCTTTTATACTTTTATTTTGTTAAATACTTTGCTGTAGAGAGTTGGCAGGAAGTGATGTGAGAAAGGTAGGCTGGGTGAAATGCAGCAAAGATCCATGGTCAGACTCATCCAGTAATTTCAAAACTAATGAATTGCGTCAGTGTTATGATTAGTAACCTTCCATGACATGGTGTTGGATAAGTGACAATCAGCTGTTGATATTTTGAAATCAAACCATTATCCTCTTACCAGGAACCTATCTCCCTCATCACCCAACTGAAAACCTGGATCGTCAGGGAGCCAGCATTTTAACGTCCCAAAAAACATTCAAAGTTCAAAGTGCATGGAGGCAACAACTCAAATGAAGAAGGGGGTGTTAAACTGCTTCCATTTCTTCTTTTATTATTTGTAAGAGAAACAATTTGTTATTTTTATTTTTTTTAATTACATTTCCTTTTATAGGCCTGAATTTACCAGGGGCATTTTTGCATGGGAAAACTGCACTTATTTGAGGATTATTGAAGAACAACACGGAGGCTACATAGTCCGTAACCAGGATGGCATTCTCATTTAAACCTTGACAGAAGCAGCACATTCAAAATCAACCCCTTCCTTTCTTAGCTTTCACAATAAAAGTCCTGGCCATATAATATTCCCAGGTGAGTACATAGCATTTTCTTGTTGTTTATTTTTTCCCCGGTGTGTAAAGGCATTACAACTTATGTTGTCTCTCTGAAGGTTAGTTTATTTAGTTTGATAAAGACCGTCCAGTGTTGGCCGCTTATCTGGATTAGTTTACACTTTTTGTTCCAATAAAACACACAGTTGATTGTTTTTTCCTGTTCAATAAGAACATATTGAATAAAAAATGGTGCTGGGCATCGGGGTGGGCTGTAGAGTGGTGGACGTGGGTGGGTAGGGGTGAAAGGAAACACCGTGGTGTTGATCTCCTGGAATGCGGCATGCCAGAAAGCTGGCTCGACTGGCACCAAACAGAATGCCTTCAGCCCCCCCCCCCCCCCAAACGCCACTCTCCTCACTCTCTTTCTCTTTCCTCTCCCTCTCATGGGCATCATGTCCCCAGTCCAACTCCCCCTTTTCTCTCCCCACTTCTCTCTATCGCTCTCTTCCACAACCTATGAAACAGGAGAGCCGCCATCTCCGCTTCCTCCTACAGGATCAGCGATCACTCTGCCAAGGCCTCCGGACTGACGGCATTCCTTCCCCCTGCTGCTACTGTTGCTGGCCGGCTGTTGTACTGGGCATCCAGAATAGACCTCTGACGTCCGTCTGGTTACTAGAATACGCCGTCGTCCCAAGAATCAAAAGGAACACAGAGGATAGGCACACACACCCTGTACATACATTTATTTGTACACAAAAGTCCCTCAAAACACAGACATTCTGGTACCAACAGTGTTGCTGTAATGTCAAACCATCCTACCTACATCACAGTGAGTGGGAGCCCTTCCAGTATGTCATGTGTGCTAGGGGGGGGGGGGATTGTGTTGTGGTGTAATTACTGACCGGCGTTTGACCCCATGTCAATACTATCAATACAACAAACAGCACAACAAAAGATGAAATTAAAATAGCACTTCCACAGTTGATGTATGGATTTATTTGAAGCCTGGTGTAAATGTATAAAAAGTACCACAATATGCAATAAAAAGATGGCAGCATTTATTTTTGGTTTATACAGTATTGTATCCCAATAATTTCTAGCCACACAATTGTGTGATGTCAATATGAGTCAGTCAGTTGGTAGGTTAGTCCATCACTTTGTTTCAGGTTGAAATATCTTTAAACATTTGTATAGTTTACATTGAATGTAATGCATTGGTTTCTATAGGATGAATCTTGATGATTTGTGTTAATATTGTCCAAAACTTGTTTTCATTTCATTTCAAACCTTTATTTAACCAGGTGAATCCCATTGAGATCATTGATCTCTTTTTCAAGAAAGACCTGCTGCAAGTAGGTTCCACATGAAGACATAAAAACAGAAAACAACAGAAAAACAAAAAGGACATCATACAGCATAGTTACAGGGATTACAATTTACATACCTAACGACATTTACAGGTACCAACAGTATCCGATTGCATAACATCTATCCGAGCTTTAAAAACATTTAGTGGAACCAAATTGCTCAGTTTCCATTCTTTTTGTAGACTGTTCCAAGTTAGAGGAGCTGCGCACCTAAAACTTTCGTCCCTAAGACAGTAGCACTTGGCACATTTAACAAAACCACATCATGAGATCTCAGGCAATAGCTACTTTCAATTCGCCGTGTGATCAGAGAGCAGATGTAAGATGGTTTATCCAACATGGCTTTGTAGATGAAAATGTACCAGTGACTGAGCCTCCGTACAGTTAGTGAAGGCAAACCTGCCCTGGCATACAGGGTACAATGATGAGTTAATACTTTACAGTTAGTAACAAATGTTAGTGCACTGTGATACGCGGCATCTAACTTGATCAGGTAATGGGCAGGTGCATTCATATACATCAAATCACCATAGTCCAGCACAGATAAAAAGGTCACAGAGACTAGCCTTTTCCTGGCCTCAAGCGAGAAACAGGACATGTTTCTGAAAAAGAAACCTAGCTTCACCCTCAGCTTTCTAAGCAGATTATTGACCTGAAGTTTAAAAGAGACGCAATTATCAAACCAGATACCAAGGTATTTATAACAGGCAACCACTTCAAGTACGTGTCCTTGCATAGTAACAATATCCAAAGTGGTCTCCGGTGTCTTTTTGGCTTTTGAAAAAAGCATTACCTTAGTTTTATCAACATTTAAAATAAGCTTAAGCTGAGAGAGCTGCGTCTGGATAATATTAAAAACTGCCTGCAATTTAACAACAGCCTCCTTATGGCCAAATACCTGCAAAATGAATGACATCCCTTCAGTTGCAGGTGTACTTTGTGTATAACCTGAACCTGCCAATAAGCTAGAATAGGATGGTGAACATGCATTGATATCTTCAAAACAGCAGCATTCTGCCTCTGTGTGCATAAAACTAGCATTAAGTTTAAAGCACTGCTGTTGTAAAATGTTGGAGGCTAAATAAAAATTACAAAATAAATGTAAATGTAATCAATCACAGTTAACGAGAACAAGTTACATTTCAGTTACGGGTCAAAGGGGTTACTGCGGTAAATATTCTTATATGTAGAATAAAACATTAATTTTGATGCTCTGTTCTTATCCTAATTGAAGTAATGGTGAATACAATAGAATAGAATAGAATAATTTAATGTCATTATGTACAATGAGAGAACGCAATGCTTCTCCCTTTTAAAAGGTACCATCAAAAAAAATCACAACATAAGACAACAAATACACGCAGCATACATACTTATGTAGGAATAAGGAATAAAGTGCAGTAATTATTTCCAGGGGTATAACATCTAAAATGTAATAAATAATAATAGTAGGTATGTATTTATAATAATAATAATAATAATAATAATATATATGTATATATATACAGAGTCACATTTATTTCACATGCAGGATGATTAAGAGGTATGACTTTCAGGAGTTAAGAGCAATGATGGCTCTTGGGAAAAAACTCTCTTTGAGTCTGTTTGTTTTGGATTGTATACACCTGTAGCGCCTGCCGGAGGGCAGCAGGTCGAACAGGTGAAAGCCGGGGTGTGAACTGTCCTTAATAATGTTTTTGGCTTTACTGAGGCAGCGGGAGGTGTAAATGTCCATCAGGGAGGGGAGAGGGCAGCCGATGATCCTCTGTGCTGCTTTTACGACTCTCTGGAGCCTCATCCTGTTGGCCTCAGTGCAGCTGGCGTACCACACTGTGATGCAGTATGTTAATAGGCTCTCGATGGTAGAGCGGTAGAAGGTCACCAGCAGCTTAGTGGCCAAGTTGTTCTTCCTGAACACCCTCAGGAAGTGCAGACGCTGCTGGGCCTTCTTTCATTTCATTTCAAACCTTTATTTAGACTGATAAATCCCATTGAGATCAATGATCTCTTTTTCAAGGGAGACCTGCTCAAGTAGTTCCACATGAAACATAAAAACATAAATAGAACAACAAAAGGATATCATACAGCATCATTTACATAATTATCCACATAAACAGGTACCTATAGCTTCCGATTGAGTAGCATCCAACCGAGCTTTAAAAACATTTAGTGGCACCAGATTGTTCAGTTTCCATTTAATTTGCAGACTATTCCAAGACAGAGGAGCTGCGCATCTAACAGCTGTCTTCCCTAAGACAGTCCTAGCAGTTGGCACATTTAATAAAACCACAGCATTCGATCTCAGGCAGAAGCCACTTACAATTTTCCGTGAGATCAGGGAGCAGATATAAGATGGAAGTTTCCCTAACATGGCTTTGTATATAAAAATGTACCAGTGACTGAGCCTCCGTACAGTTAGTGAAAGCAAACCAGCCCTTGCATACAGGGTACAGTGATGGGTTAATGCTTTACAGTTTGTCACAAATCTTAGTGCACTGTGATACGCAGCATCTAACTTGACCAGGCAATTGGCAGGTGCATTCATATAAATCAGATCACCATAGTCCAGCACAGGTAAAAAGGTCACAGTGACTAGCCTTTTCCTGGCCTCAAGCGAGAAACAGGACTTGTTCCTGTAGAAGAAACCTAGCCTAACCCTCAGCTTTTTAAGCAGGTTATTGACATGAAGTTTAAAAGTGAGACAATCATCAAGCCAGATACCAAGGTATTTGTAACAGGTAACCACTTCAATTTTATTCCTTGCGTAGTTACAATATCTAAAACAGGCTCTAGTGTCTTTTTAGCTTTAGAAAAGAGCATTACCTTGGTTTTCTCAACATTTAAAAGAAGCTTTAGTTCAGAGAGCTGAGTCTGAATAATGTTAAAAACATCCTGTAATTTAACACCAGCCTCCTTAATGGAGGGACCTGCACAGTACATCACGGTATCATCCGCATAAAAATGTAAAGTAGCTTCATCCACATTTTCACCTAAACTGTTGATATATATGGAGAATAAAAGTGGACCTAAAACAGAACCTTGGGGAACACCATTAGCAATGTTTAACCACTCAGAAGACAGCCCATCAAAGTGAACACATTGAGACCTTTCAGAGAGGTAGTTCACAAACCACCCTACTGCATGGCTGGACATGCCTATACTGGCTAGCCTCTGCTTTAAAATGCGATGATCGACGGTGTCAAACGCTTTTGAAAGCTCAATAAACAGAGCTGCACAACTCTGCTTATTATCTAAAATACTCGCCACATCATTCACCACTTTCATTGTGGCAGTGATGGTGCTGTGTTGTTTTCTGAAGCCTGACTGATGTTTAGACAGGATGTCATTTGTACATAAAAACTCCTTTACCTGTTCACTCACTAAGCGTTCAAGAACCTTAGCCAGAACTGACAACTTAGAGATTGGCCTATAGTTATTTAATAAGGTGGCCTCCCCTCCTTTTAGCAAAGGCAGGACATACGCTGACTTCCACAATTTTGGAATTGTGTTAGTGCTGAGGGAGAGGTTAAAAAGAGTAGTGAGAGGTGGAGCAATCAAATCTGCAGCTATCTTTAAAAAGAAAGGTTCTTCGTTGTCTGGGCCAGCCGGTTTCTTAGGATCTTGGTTAAAGCTTCACGAACAACATCAACAGTAAAAGGGGTAAAACTAAAAGGGTTTTCCAACACACGTTTTTCAGAGTCACATACTGTAGTGTTCACAGAAGCAGAGTTAGTGACAGAATCAAAAAGAGAACCACAGGACACAAAATGCTCATTAAAGCAATTTAGCATAGTAGCCCTGTCCGATATAATGCCAGATGCTGTGGTAATGCACGGAGGTAGCTCATTACGGATCTCGCCGGTGGATAACGTTTTAATGGCTTTCCAAAAATTTCCAGGATTATTCAGATTCTTTGTGGTTACTGACAGATCAGTACTTTGATTTAGCACTTTTGATTTGCGATGTGAAGCTATTCCTTAGCTGCCTAAAACGCAGCCATTCTACCTCTGAGCCTGATTTCCTAGCCTTTGCCCAGGCCTTGTTTCTCTCATGAAGGAGACTGGACAGTTCAGCAGAAAACCAAGGATTGTCTCGTCCCTTTACTCTAAATTTACGCAGGGGTGCATGTCTATCAATGATCTCCATAAAACCAAGATAAAAATAAGACCATGCGGTTTCTACATCAGCACACAGATCGATTTTACCCCAATCAAACAGATCATGCACAAAACCCTGCTCCACAAAATGTTTTTTGTCTCTCTTAATGATAATGCGAGGTTTAACCTTTTGGACCTTAGTGTCCCTAATTGTGGCTACAACACAGTGATCACTCAGATCATTTGCAAATACTCCCACAGATGAATATTTATGGAGAACATTAGTTCAAATGAGATCAATTAGGGAGGATTTATTAGGGGACTTAATGTTAGGGCGAGTAGGACTGTCCACAATCTGAGTAACATTTAAAGAGATACAAAGGTTTTTAAAATCCTCTGACACTGCAGTTAACCAGTCCCAGTTAAAATCTCCAATCACTATTTCCTTGTAGTCTAGTTGTGATAAAAGATTTGCTAGTGAAGACAAGGAGTCTTTGACAGCTGAGGGGGGTCTGTAACATCCCACCACCATGACCTGTTGACCCTTTGCCACTTCTATATTTATGGCTAAAAATTCAAATTGCTTACTGATCAATTTGGAAACTAATGTGGTTACACTGAACTTATTCTTAACATAAATGGCAACGCCACCACCTTTATTAGGCCGGTCGGTACGATACACATTAAAACCATTTAAGGCAATGTCAGACTCAGAGGCCAAAATAGATTTGTTTAGCCATATTTCTGATAAAACAATGACGTCAGCGTCAGTTGAGCTCGCCCAGATATGGACAAAATCTAGTTTACCTAACAGACTGCGCACATTCAAGTGGATGAAACCCAACCCAGACCTAGCTTTAAAATCAGCAGGAGTAGCGATCTGACTACTACTACTGGGCGGACCAGGGTTAGGTTGTACATTTCCTGACAGTAATAAGAACAAAAAAACCAGGCATCTTTTCCTCTTAAACGACACACATTTCTCCTGAAGTCTACGATGATCTCTTTGGTTTTTGTGGGGTTCAGTGCCAGGTTGTTCACTGAACACCACGCTGAGAGCTTCAGTACCTCACTCCTGTAGGCCGACTCGTCTCCTCCTGAGATAAGCCCCACCACAGTGGTGTCATCAGCAAACTTGACGATGATGTTCTCTGGGTGGGAAGAACATTTAATACAAACTAGACAATATTTTGTACATGTTATTTAACTATTTAACTATTTAACTGTTTAACATTGCATTACAAAAGTGATCTTCCTTACACTGATAGTAAATACAGTGTTTTCTGATACACACTTAGTCTTTTGCATCAAGCAGTTAAATTCATCCATCAAAATATGCTCTGGCTTCTGTGAACAAACTTTAAAAAATGCTGGCGAGAAAACGAGGGGGGGGGGGGGTTGGTAGCGGAGGGCACGGTTGTCACTTTTGCTGGCGTCCACTTGTGTGATTCATGTTGACTGAAGCCCTGCGTTTGTCAGGGGAGGTGTCTGCAGTAAAAGTGCCACAGCCCTCCAGATTGACACTCATTAGTGAGGGGCTCCGAGGCAGAGGGGGCCCCGATGGGGCAAGAGGGCAGCAAGGAGGGCGAGAGGCCACATCCCACTAAAAATAAATGATTTATAATGATTGATACAGATAGCAGTAGACTGATAGGGCCAGATAAATTGGAGGGCTTAGGTGGTGGCTGTGGTGGCAGGCAAGACCTCTGGTTGGCAAGCTGTTATCAGATGAAACGCCGCTTAAAGCCAACGTGTCCAGCTAAACGTGTCTGATCTGAATCCCAACACGCACATATATACAGCACCTCAGAACCAGTACACCTCCCCCTCCTGCACTTGTTTGACCCCCTAGCAGTTTCCCTCTGCATCCTGTCAATCAAAGCCATGTACACAAATACACATATTCACATTGCACACAAATGCCAGCGCTCACCCAGGAGCAAGTGAACGAAACAGGGGCTCCAGCATCTTCTACACACACATACACACTTTGGTCTTAAACCTTGCTGCACTTTCCACGCCTTCACGTCCCCTACAGCGCAGCGTCCATCATCGCTGTGTTTGTGCATCGAGTCGGCGGCTCAGGTCATTCGTCGCACATGTTTCAAGCTGCCAATCATTCAATCAATCCCGGCTTCATTACAGTGATTGTAATATCAAGGCCCCCAGCATCAAGCTTGCAGGATGCTAAGGAGCAAAGGGGGCAGGATTATTTTAATACAGCGTTCACATCAGATCCCCTTCAAAAGTAATTTTCTGCTGCACCTTCTCGGGCGGTGTTTTTCTTCTGAGTAAGGATGCAAAAGTTTTTGGAGTGGATCTTTATTTGGGAGGCAGTAAAGTTGAATTAATATCTTAAAATAAACTTAGAATCTGACCAAAATGTTGAATTACCCACTAGCATCTCAACAACAACATCTCAATGTCCTTTATTACCTCTTGCAACTTTTGGTTTTTGGGTTTTATTTAGTATTCACACTCAATATTGATATTTTAAGGCACAATAGCCGCTTTCACACCAAGTACTTTGCCATACTTGGTGCCCAGCACTTAGTGCCCAGCACTTAGTGCCCCCATGGAACTAAGTACAGATCGCGTTCACACCGGAATAAGTTCCCTGAGGGAAGATTACGCAAATGAAGCATGAAATGAAGCCGCTGACGTCACTTCTTCTTCTTCTGCTTTGGGTTTACTGGCAGGCCGCAAACAACTTCACGGCGTATACTGCCACCCGAAGTCCCCGGCCGGAAGTCCCCGTTGTTGGGGGAGTCTTCTACTTCTACTGAAGCCTTACGAGTAAATCGCCAGAACGCCGACACCTCCTCATCACTCCACCGCTCGCATGTTATTTATTTTTTTGCCATAAAGTTAGTCTCTGCGCTGGGCTAATGCTAATAATGCTGATGCAAGGAAATAAAATGGCGGCTTCACAAAAACTTTTCAGAGTTTTACGGGGCGTGGTTTGCAATTCGCCCAGCCAATCAGAAATTGGAACTTTTTTCTCCCTAGGATAGTACCACCTCTCTAGCAGGCACTAAAAATGGGGATACAAGTAGGGATGGGTATCATTTGAAATGTATCGATTCCGATTCCGCTTCCGATTCCGATTCCGGTTCTGCTTATCGATTCCGGTTATTATCGATTCCCCGTTTCGATTCCAAAATTGTAAAAGAAAGAGGTCAAACGTTTAGATAACAAAATTATCTTTATTCTTTTAAGCTTTAACTGACATTTTTACAAATAAAAAATATACATGCAATACAAATGTATTGCACAATAGCTGTGCTTTATTTTAACTGAGCTATGCCTGTGGCAAGCTATTAACAGGCATTACACTGTGCCTTGTCTTTTTCTTTTTTAGTGTAGTGGAGCCTCACTTTAGAGCGTTTACCGCGATCCATCTTTGGTGTTATGAGGTGACTGAGCTCGTGAACTGTCTACGGGAGGAGCCTCGCGCAACTTACATGATGCCGTTTAAAACCGTCAACGGCCCGCTGACGACCGGCCGTTCTGTGATTCTCCAGAACACACAGATGGCCAGTCCGCCCTTACCCTGTATTCCACCAGGTCACCGCGGCGCAGACGGACCCGGTGGAATACAGGGTCTAACGCGTTTAGTAACCGTTAAGCAGAACCGAAATTGTGTATTTTGTATGGGTACACGGCATTTTCTTATCGGTTATCATCTGGAACCGAGTTTCGGTTCCCAACCCTATGTCATGTCTAGGAAACTAATAGTGAAAGTTTATTCTTTATGTTAGTTTTGTCATGTCCCTTTGCCCTGTGCTTTATGTTTATTCCCTTAATTAATCATCCCTCTCATTTCAGGCCTCCACGCTCCCCGCCCCCTTCTGTCTCCTGCGTCCTTGATTGTTTTCCCCGCCCTGATTGTTTCCACCTGTGTCCCCTTTACCTGTGTATATATTGTGGTAGCTTCCTCCTGTTCATTGTCAGTTCGTTGTCTTACTTTGACCCACGTTCCTGATTACCTCACGGACTTCCCACGGATCTACCTCATTGATCACTTGCTAGTTTTCCTCGAAAGAGTATATTTGTTTTCCTTGTTTTGATTACTGTGCTAAATTCCAGTAAAGTCTTTATTTTTTGAGAACACTATCTGAGTCGTGCAATTGAGTTCATGCCTCAGAGTCTCTCCTTGACAGTACGAACTGACCATTAAAATGAACTCAGCCGACTCAGACCAGCTAAAGAACGCCATCCGCTCTCAGGGCCAACGTCTTGGGCAACAAGAAGAGCAGATGGCCGCCATACAGCACGGAGTGCAGCACCTATCCAACAGCCACGGGGAACTACAATCATCGGTGACAACCCAGGTGAATCTGCTGGCAGCTGAGGTCCAGCGTGTGCTCACTCACCTGCAGGCTGCTTCTCCTCCCACGACTCCCCCGGTTCCGGCGGCGACCGGTTCCGATCCCAACCGGTCTACTGAGCCGCACAGTACTTCCATGCGTCTGGCTCCACCCGAAAAATACTCCGGAGACTCGGAGGGCTGCCGGACGTTCATTGTGCAGTGTGAGTTACACTATCACCACCAACCGGCTGCTTTTCCCACGGACAATTCCAAAGTGGCTTTCATGATCTCCCATCTCTCCGGCCGAGCAGCAGCGTGGGCTACGGCAGAGTGGTCCCGAGGCTCCCCCATCTGCGGGTCTCTGGAAAATTTCATAGACACTATGAGAAAGATCTTCAATCAAACCACGCCGGGCAGGGAAGCAGCTCGGGCTCTGATTAAGCTGAAACAACATCAGCTGAGTGTGGCTGACTACGCCATCGAGTTCCGGACTATGGCAGCCGATAGCGGCTGGAACTCCGCTGCATTGTTTGACGCTTTCGTCAGCGGTCTCTCGGATTCCCTACAAGACCAGCTGGCGCCTCTCGATCTGCCCGCTGACTTGGACTCTGTCATATCCATGGCAATACGGATAGACAATCGTTTGACGGAGAGGAGAAGGAATAAATCCAAGGATGCGGTTGATCCGCCTCCCCAGAGGAGACGCTCACCGCTGGATACTACTTCTTCTTGGAGGCCCCGTCACCCCTCACCTGCGTTCCGGACAACAGCGCCCCATGGCTCCGTGGAGGAGCCAATGCAGTTGGGCCGCGCCAAGCTTTCGATGGCAGAACGTCAGCGTCGATTAAAGGAGGGTCTGTGCTTCTACTGCGGGCAGCGCGGACATCCACAAGCGGCTTGTCCGGTAAAAGAGGAGGCTCACCAATAAAGAGGAGTACGTTGGTGAGCCGGATCTCTTCCTCTGACTTTCCTCCTCGCACCCTGACCCGCATCCAGGTAAAAATCAGAGACAATGTGGTTACTCATGGTGCACTCATTGACTCAGGGGCAGACGAAAGTCTGATGGATTGGGGTTTAGTTAAAAAATTGGACATAAAAACTAAACCTCTACCCCAGCCTCTTGAAGCGAGTGCTCTCGATGGGCGGCTGTTGTTTAAAGTGACTCACCAACAGAGCCTTTAGAAATAAGATGTGGTGATAACCATCACGAGACAATGTCATTTCACTTGTTTAATTCAGTCCAACATCCACTCATTTTGGGGTTTCCCTGGTTGAAACTTCATAACCCTCACATTGATTGGCAATCTGGGAGGGTGGAGGGGTGGGGAAAGAATTGCAGAGATCACTGTGTTAAGCAGGTAGCGGAGATTGACAGAAGAGGTAACACTGGGAGGGTTAGGCAGGGAACTATCCCAGAAATATATTTTCCTGATGTTCTTTCAGTCCCTTCCTGCTACCACGATTTAAGTGAAGTATTCAGTAAATCCAAGGCTCTGACTCTTCCGCCTCACCGCCCCTATGACTGTGCTATCGACCTGATTGCGGGGTCTACAATTCCTAAGGGTCGACTATATGCTATTTCAGGACCTGAGAAAGAGGCCATGAAGGACTATATGGATGCCTCCCTCAAAACAGGCCTTATTCGCCCTTCCTCATCACCAGCAGGAGCGGGGTTTTTTTTTGTTGGGAAAAGGATGGGTCTCTTAGGCCCTGTATTGACTACTCGCATCTCAATGACATTACGGTTAAAAACCGGTACCCCCTTCCTCTCATCTCGTCAGCCTTCGAGCAGCTTCAGGGAGCCAAGGTTTTCACCAAGTTAGACCTGCGTAACGCTTATCATTTAGTCAGGATCAGGGAGGGTGATGAATGGAAGACGGGTTTCAACACCCCTTCAGGCCACTATGAATACCGTGTAATGCCATTTGGATTATCAAACGCTCCTGCTGTGTTCCAGGCTATGATCAACGACGTGTTGAGGGAGTTTCTGAACCGTTTCGTTTTTGTATATCTGGTCGACATTCTGATCTACTCCCCTGACCTTGACACCCATAAACAACATGTCCGCCAGGTTCTACAAGAGCTGCTCAAGAATAGGTTGTTTGTTAAAGCAGAAAAATGCGAATTCCATGCAGAGACAGTCACTTTCTTGGGCTTCATCATTTCGCCAGGTCAGGTTAGGATGGACCCAAAGAAGGTTAGCGCAGTAGCTTGTTGGCCTACCCCTGACTCTCGTAAGAAAGTGCAGCAGTTTTTAGGCTTTGCACATTTTTACGGACGTTTTGTGCGGAGGTTCAGTGCTATTGCAGCCCCTCTTCATGTCCTCACGTCCCCTCAAGTGCCTTTTTTGTGGTCTCCTCAGGCTGAGGAGGCTTTTTCTCGGCTTAAAGGAATGTTCACCTCTGCTCCCATACTCACCTTGCCGGACACCACTCGTCAGTTTGTGGTAGAAGTGGATGCCTCCAACGAAGGGGTGGGAGCGGTCCTCTCCCAGCGACTACAGAAGGACAACAAACTTCACCCCCAGCGCTTTCCTGTCCAGGAAGCTCTCCCCAGCAGAGAGAAATTACGACGTGGGAAACCGTGAGTTGCTGGCCGTGAAGCTGGCACTGGAAGAGTGGAGGCATTGGTTGGAGGGAGCCGAGCATCCTTTCGTGGTTTGGACCGATCACAAAAACTTGGAATATATAAGAAAGGCCAAAAGACTGAACTCCCGCCAGGTTAGGTGGACCTTGTTTTTCAACCGTTTTGACTTTGTTCTTTCCTTCAGGCCGGGGTCTCAGAATGTCAAGCCTGACGCTCTGTCCCGTCTGTTTGACCCTGTGCCTGCAGTCAAGGAGCCGGAACCCATCATCCCATTAAACCGGGTGGTAGGAGCGCTGACTTGGTCAGTAGAGAAGGAGGTAATACGAGCCAATGCTGGAGCTCCTGCACCAAGGGGTTGCCCGCCTAACTGGCTTTTCGTTCAGGAGGCCGAGCGACCACAGGTGATCCACTGGGCTCACACTTCACTGCTCACCTGTCACCCTGGAGTCAAGAGAACTATGTTCATCATAAAACAACGTTTCTGGTGGACATCCATGGAGAAGGAGGTGAAGGAGTATGTGGAGGCGTGCCCTGTCTGCGCTCGAAACAAGACCTCTTCCAGGGCGCGAATAGGACTATTACAACCACTCCCTATTCCCAACAGACCCTGGTCAGAGATCTCCATGGACTTCGTCACTGGCCTGCCCCTCTCTAGAGGTAAAACCACAGTTCTTACGGTAGTGGACCGTTTTTCTAAAATGACACATTTCATTGCTTTGCCCAAGATGCCCTCAGCGAAGGAAACGGCTGAGGTCATGATGCATAATGTGTTTCGGCTTCATGGTTCCCCAAAGGATATTGTCCCCGGTTTGTGGGTCCTTTTCCCGTCACCAAGGTCATCAACCCGGTTTCAGTGAGACTACGGCTTCCCAGGTCCATGAAGGTACATCCCACCTTCCATGTAGGAAAACTAAAACCCTTGAAGGAGAGCGCTATGGTTCCCACCGCCAAACCCCCCCCGCCCCCCCGGATGATTGATGGAGGTCCGGTTTACACCGTCAAGAAGATATTGGCTAGTCGGAAAAGGGGTAGAGGGCGACAGCTACTGGTTGACTGGAAGGGTTATGGTCCTGAGGAGCGGATATGGATTCCTTCCCGCTTCGTCATAGACAAAAGCCTCATTGAGGATTTTGACCGCCTCAACTCAGAGGAGCCTGGGCCGTCAGGAGCCGTCCCTAGAAGGGGGGGTACTGTCATGTCTAGGAAACTAATAGTGAAAGTTTATTCTTTATGTTAGTTTTGTCATGTCCCTTTGCCCTGTGCTTTATGTTTATTCCCTTAATTAATCATCCCTCTCATTTCAGGCCTCCACGCTCCCCGCCCCCTTCTGTCTCCTGCGTCCTTGATTGTTTTCCCCGCCCTGATTGTTTCCACCTGTGTCCCCTTTACCTGTGTATATATTGTGGTAGCTTCCTCCTGTTCATTGTCAGTTCGTTGTCTTACTTTGACCCACGTTCCTGATTACCTCACGGACTTCCCACGGATCTACCTCATTGATCACTTGCTAGTTTTCCTCGAAAGAGTATATTTGTTTTCCTTGTTTTGATTACTGTGCTAAATTCCAGTAAAGTCTTTATTTTTTGAGAACACTATCTGAGTCGTGCAATTGAGTTCATGCCTCAGAGTCTCTCCTTGACACCCTAGGTACAAGTCAAGCCCCCAGGAAGTGCGCCGGACTCTGAGGAAAATATTCGTTGTGGCCAAACGGCGGTACTACACTTCCGTATGGGTTGCTGGGCCCGGAAACACTTTTTCCCAGACTTACATTTGGAAAGAGTGGTCTGTAAATCGTTGGATAACTTTTTTTAACTAAATAAACTACCCAGTATGAACATTTGTATAGCCCTTATTAAAAACATTCAGTCCTCAAGTTGTAAAATGTGCTAATAACGTTATTCTGAGAGTTATTTTCCTCGGCATTATGAACGCGCATCTGAGAGTGGGAGCTCGGGGCGGGGCTTAAGGGGCAACTTAACTGCGCATGCTCTATGAGCGCACATACGGGTACTTCTGCTCTGACAGCCTGGCATGACGGGTAATCTGTGACATTTCGCTCTCTCAAAAGTTGGGCCATTTTCTCCTCATGCGCCAATGAGCAGCTCTCATAGGAAAGAACGAGACCCCGCCTCCCACGCTGTATCCAGTTCTTATTATACATCCATGGCACAAGTTTTCTGAACTAAGTACTCTTTTTGGTGTGAACGCAAAATTCCAGGAACTATCGGAACTAAACGGTAAAAGTACAGGTAAAAGTACTCCGGTGTGAAAGTGCCTAATGAGTTTGATTTGTTGGTTGTGGTTTATAATGACTCCATCCTCTACCTGGCTCAATGAGGGTTATGGTGCTTGTCACTCTCGTTTATAAATTAGCTTTGTCCGCATGGCATATCGCCCTTTATTTGTTGTTTTGGTCAGCATTTTTGTAACTTCTTTTTGGAAGTGTGTTCACAATGTGGCACCTCGTCGTTACTTATTTATAGAGGTTGATGCCCAGCAATGTCCCGAAAAGGGCAAAGTGTAAAGAAGTAGAGAAAATCCGAGCAGATGGCACTTCAGATACAGACACCACCATGCACCTCTAGTGTGTCATAACTGTGGATTGAGAAGGATTCTTTTTAATGAGTCTATACAATGTTTTTTTGTTAGGAAAATCCTATGCATTGGCTGAGGACAACTGACGTTTGATTGAGCTTGAAATCAAGTTAAGTCAGCAGAAACAGCAATAAAGCTTTTCTTTCACTCAAGGGAATATGATGAAATTCAGCAAATATTTCCCTGCCAGTTCAACATCTCACATTTCTGCTGGTTTCATGTGAACACCCTCTGAATTCCATCAGTTAAGATACGGTAACTTTAGGGATAATAAAGCAATTTTTCAAATGTCAGAATGGGATTAAGAGGTCAGCAGACACTGCCATACAACAGAAACCTTGTTAGGTGCCTACATGTGCTGAACCTGAATGAGGGTCAATCAATTATTAAATGAACAGACCTTTCCTTCTGGATAGGTGATGCAGATCTGTGGAAATCATTGGCTGAACTGTGAGCACCTGACGCTTTGTCCTGCAGGAATTATGGCCTGATAAATAGGCATTAGAACAAGCGCCGATCCCGAATGGCAGCTGATGTACAGCTGACACTCTGGATAGACAAAGACAACAGAGCTTGTTCATAAAAGAAAACATCCTGTATTTCTCCATGCCCTACATAACTTTGTGAAGTTATCCAAGCATCATAAAATAGGCATACGGTCATACAAATAAAGTTGAATGTTAAGCAGTTCAATGACAGATGCTACAGGACACAGAGAGAATGAGGATATGATTAGATTGTAATGTAGGTGGATGTCCTTATTTCAAGATTTTTTGAGAGACTTATGTTCCTTTTTTAACTTGACAAAGTTAAATGACAAGATTGAGGGCACTCTCTTCAGTATGGTAAATATAAAACTATTGAAGGTTAGCTTAGCATAAACAGGAGGAAACAGCTCCTGGCTCTGTCCAAAGGTAACAATATTTACATAAATGAATACATAATTTATCAGCAAAGCACAGTTTATTTAATCTCTAAACAATGTGTAAAAATTATGAATTGCAGGTTTATGGATGCCAGATCATTTGTTAGCAAGCCAGGTTAGCCATGTTCTATTTCGTCCCTACTGACCGCCAGAGGCGGTGCTTTTAGCACTGGATATGTCCATCGCACGCATGCGCAGTTCGAGTACCTAATAACAACAAAGTCATCTGTGACCCACGTAACTACGACTACATAGGCCGGCGTCACTAGTGGATCGGTTCCTTTTCATCTTCTCGCTTCGCGAGAGTACCGCGGCTACATTCTTGTAGCCTACAGCGTTCAGGTTTGAACGTTTGATCTGAGGGATTTCTCTGCAAGCAGCTGGCCGCGTGCAGCTTCGCGACTGTCAGTCGGAGCTACGGGTCGTTAACGCGTCCTCCAGGAGCTGTGGCCGGCTGTGCGCTGTGCAGAGCCTCGACGGACAGGTTTGTGTCAACTTGTTGCTGGTGATGGCTGTGTCCCCGCACCCTCTCCCAGCCAAGTTGTCCTGATTGCCGTCTTATTTTTTGTTTGGCTTAGACTTTCTGGTGATGACAGTGTTCCCGCTTCCTCTCCCATAAAGTTGCCCTTATTATGCTTTTTTGAAAGTTCTGCTTGTGGCGTTATGCCCGAGCTATCATTAGCATTTGAGTCCCAGCTTTAGCTGCGTCTCTCGTTCAATTTAGTATGGAAAGCCCAGTGTGCCATATTTTGCCCGTTTTTTGTTTAGATGCAGAGAGCAAGGTAAGTACTGGCCATAGTTACTACTGTAACCACGGTCCTAGGCCATGTAAGCACTGGCCATGGTTACTACTGTGACCATGGCCTACGGTTTTATGCGGGCTGTTCTATTCCATAGTAGCTAATTATCTGGTCTTAACATTGTGTTTTGACTTGGTTGCTTGATTGTTAGCAGCAGCCGCTTGGCTAACACCTTGCATGTACTGTTAAGCTTCATTATTTAACTCAGCCGGTGAGGGCAGTGCTCTCGCTCCCGCTCCCGGTAACGTAGGGTTTTGATTGCAGTAGCGCTATATCGTGGTATTTACTGCTCCTAGTACTAGACTCTAGTCTACTACTACTGTACTAGGATGATATGCAGAGAACAATCTTCACTGTGTGTGCTGTGTGCTCTGCATGTGTGGCCATTAAAGAGGATTTCATCCTCCCAATATTATATTATCTAGGGTGCAGCCGTTGGCTGACACTTTTAGGCACCGGCCACAGTTACTACTGTAACTACAACACACTCTCACTCCATAATCGTCCAGGAGCGACGTTTGGTCAGGGTCCCGTGGCGTGCAGTTGTGACGCTCCTAGGCTCCTTCAGCTTCATAAAGGGACGCAAATAGCTTTCAACTGATTGCAATGTATTCCCATCTGCGGCGGGATTTGACGCTCATGGAAGCACGGCATTCGTTTGTGTCGGCTGCCCTTAAAGGCAATGTGAGCGCCCATTCCCATTGGATAACGGAGAATTGTACACCCGGAAGTAAGTATTCCCCTTACTGTCGATTGATTTTACAGTGATATCTGCACTACTCATCGCTCCCGCTCCCGGTAAATGTATTGTTTTGATTGTTAGCAGCAGCCGCTTGGCTAACATCTTGCATGTTTTGTTACAGCTTCTTTATTTAAACTCAGCTGGTGAAGGCAGTGCTCTCGCTCCCGCTCCCTGTAACGTATTGCTCTGATTGTTAGCAGCGGCCGCTTGGCTAACATCTGGCGTGTTCTGTTGAGCTTCGTTGTTTAACTCATCCAGTGAAGGCAGTGTTTTTCGCCCCCGCTCCTGGTAAACGTGCTGCTTGATTCTTAGCAGCAGCCGCCCGGCTAAACTGTCCTGTTAAACGTCTTTATTTAATCCAGCTAGGTGAAGGCAGTGCTCTCGCTCCCGCTCCCTCTGCCGGTAACGTGGGTGTAGTTACATCCCTCTTTGTTTTCGGCGAGTAGGAGCATTGCTCTACTCTTTCCGTTCAGCAGGTAGCTGGGGAAGGCTGTGTTCTCGCGCCCACTCCCGGCTACGCTGCATCCGGCTACCTATAGACTGGCTCATTCATGTAGCGCCTGTATGGCTTCTCTTGAGCCCGAGGAAGGCCATGACCGCTGCCCCCCTCTGCCTTTGCCTCGAGCATTTGAGGGAGGGTCTCACGCAAAGCGCCTGCATGAGCTGTAGATTCATGCCTCGGGCGCTCAGAGTGGCTAGAGTCGCAGAGGTGGCACCTCTCCTCGTCACAACTTCCTCCAGCTCAGTCTGACCGTTCCCGGCGACTTGATGGAGGGATGGCTATGGGTTCACCCCCCAGGTAGAGGGCTAGAAACAGGCTGTCCTCTAAGGTGGGTCGGTTAGCTGCCGTCATGGAGCAGACGAAGTCGCTCCTGTTGGCCCTTCAGCCAGGGGCCGGTGCGGGGGCTACTAGCTTGCCGCCTGGCCCTCCTTCGGTTGCCGCACCTCTACTTGAGGATGCCATGTCGCTAGCGGCTCCGGACAAACCTCTTCTATGAAGGGGGGGGCGGGGCCCCGCTCACCCCAGAGGAGGCTTCCCACTCCTCTGCTCAGAGCTCTCTGCAGGGCACGGAGGACGCCTTCATGGCAGCCATTATTCGTGCAGCCCTGGTACGCTTGCAGCTTCAGGTTTCGCAGGCCGACTCGGCTCAAGCTAGCGCCTTTTTCAGGCATAACCCTGCCCCTTTTCACTCCCACTGTTCCTCCTTCAGAGGAGTACCTGAGGGAGCTCCATGCAGGCTGGAGAGACACTAGGGCCCTCTCCCACTCTGCTGCCAGGCAGGATCCGGCGAGGGTGGGGCTGGTTGCCAGGTGCACTCGGCCTCAGTGCAGGGTCACAAACGAGCTGCTCTGTAGGGCCTACGACACAGCGGCACGCATCTGATACTGGCTTTCTCTACCTCTCTGCAGCAGGCGCCGGCTGAGCCTTCTTTGCTGGGCCTCAGTGATGCATCACTGTAAGCCTTTGCCCTAAGGTCTAGGGAATGGGGACGAGTTATGTCCTTATTGGTGCAGACTCGTCGCCAGGTCTGGCCTACGACGTCCCGAGACTCTCGGGGACGGTCGTCGGCTGCTTTCCCAGCAGCAGCTCAGTTACTGGACTGTCTGTACTTCCGACCCTTGGGTGGTTTTCACCTTAACCCAGGGGTACGAACCGCAGTTCCGGCCCCTAGCCTTCGGCCGGGCCAAAATGACAGTCGTCAGCGATCCGGCAGAGGCCCTAGCTCTGGCCCAAGAGTTGTCCGTCCTTCTGTCCAAGGACGCAATCGAGCCAGTAGACCCTCTGCTTAGCCCAGGGGGTTCTACTCGGCGTACTTTCTCGTGAGCAAGAAAGTCGGCGGATTTGGCCTGATCTTGGACCTCAGAGGAATCAACAGATTCCTGAAGGTGCTGCCACTCTATATGCTGACCACAGCACATGCACAGCCGTGGAATTGAGGGATGCCTACTTCCACGTGGGCCGGGCAACATGGTGCCTTAAATTCAGTTCCTTCGGCCCTTGGGCAGGCTGCCTCGGCCATTGGGCCCGCTGGCGTTGCGCCCCATGCAGATGTGGCTGAACAGCCTTCACTTGGACGCCAAGTGGCGCAGGGAAGTCAGGGTGTCACAGCGTTGCCTCCACTCTCGGTCACACTGGAGGGGCAGGGCCTATCTCCTGATGGGCGTGCCCATGGGCGCCATCCCATCCTGTGGGATGGGGTGGGGTGGGGTGCAGTACGGCAGGGCAGGACCGTTCAGGGTCAGTAGTCTGCCCAGGAGGGTGCACGCCATGCCAACGTGCTAGAGCTTCGGGCTGTGCAGCTTGCACTCACGCACTTTCTACCCCTACTGGGGGGCAAGAATGTGCGTGTTCCTTGGGACAGCAGGTACGCTGTTGCCCAGACAGCAGTCCCTTCTAGACAGTGGGCGTTCTCACTCCACTCTGAATTTATGTGGCTGCTATTCCTGCCCGACATATTCGGGTCGACGGTGCCACGGCGGGGTGCCACAGGTCGGTGTCCCTCTTCCTGAGAGAGGCTTTACGGCAGCATCCCCCTAGCACCCCGAGCACCCTGCCCCTGCTGCCGGATGCCCTATCAAGCATTTCTGCTTTCCATGACCTCAGGGAAACGAGTTGGAGAGCTACATGCCCTCTCCGTGAGCGATACATGCCTGAGGTGGAACTCCGATGGCTCGGGTGTTGCCCTCTGGCCGAACGTGGCGTTCCTGCCCAAGGTGCTTCCACTATCCCACTCCAATCGGCCTATCCAGCTGGCGCGCTTTAACGTCCCACAGGAGAACGGCACGCCTGAGTTGCTGTGCCCTGTGCGTGCCCTAGAGGCGTATATTGGTGCTACGGCCCATATACGACAGTCAGAGCAGCTCTTCATTTGCCATGGCGGCACGAGAAGGGGCTGTGCTCTCTCCAAGCAGCGGCTGTCCCACTGGGTTGTGGATACAATCTCACATGCCTGTGGGGCCAGTGGCCGCCCCCCACCATCAGGGGTGAGATGTCACTCTCCAAGGAGCATCTCAACGTCTTGGGCTGCCCTGAGAGGGGTGTCCCTGGAGACCATCTGCGCTGCGGCGTCGTGGGCATCGTCTGGCACATTCTCCAGGTTCTACCGGGTCAATGTCACCACTCCCCATCCTTTGGGCGTGGTCCTGTTGCCGAGCTCCGCTGCTTCCAGCTAGGTAAGCAAGTGTTTGGATTCGTCATGACATGGTTGGTATAGTCATCCAGTGCTAAAAGCATCGCCTCTGGCGGTCAGTAGGGACGAAATAGAACGATAGTTACGGCTGTAACTACGGTTCTATGAGTCCCGGATGACCGCCAGAGTTTCCGGTCACTCAGACTTCGTGTGTGCTCGCGAGAAGATTCTGGGAACCGATCCACTAGATCCACCGATCCGGCCTATATAGCCGTAGTCACGTGGGTCACAGGTGACTTTGTTGTTATTAGGTACTCGAACTGCGCATGCGTGCGATGGACATATCCAGTGCTAAAAGCACCACCTCTGGCGGTCATCCGGGACTCATAGAACCGTAGTTACAGCCGTAACTATCGTTTTCCTGTTTAAATTGCTAATTTCTACCTTGTATTTAACAAACTATATATAGTGTTAATATGTGACCTTTACAGTGCACGTAGGTCAGATTTTGTTACTTTTCTACAGGGCCAGGCTAGCTTTGTCCACGTCCTGTCATTATGCTAAGCTAAGCTAGCGACCTCCTTGCTGTAGCCTCCTTTTACTCTACAAACATAAAAGTTGCATCAATTGTCTCATCTTACACACTGCAAGAAAGCTTACACGTCCAATGTATGTCTCTTATTTATTCAATTTTTCATAAATTATTCCACATTCAAACTTCTTCAAAACGCATATTTGGTTGTGCAGAAAATCATGGAAACACTCAATCTCACCCTCATTCTCTCTCTTACTCACATGAAAACATAAGTCATAGCGTGGCAACATGCCAAGTACCTACTCTGGGCCATTGGCCAATAGAAACACAACCACACAACTACAACCACTCATTCACAATTTCAGTCATACAGAGAAAATGTCGAGGTGGGGAAACTCAAACGTTTAATAGTCAGTCTGCATGGGCTCACAGCAGAGTCCTGCATCGGGTCGGGTACCCGCGTGACCCGCAAAAGAAGTTATTCGCAGGTGGTATTTTTTCAAACATTTTTTTCCGGGTTCGGTTCTGGGTAAAACAAAGAAGATGCGGGTCGGGTCGTGGGTGTTGCATAATAAATATATTACAAATAATAATAATGTAATGGTTAAATCCTCAGACCTCTCCCCCGCGGGACCGCGCATAATCATAACCTCTGCACCGCATCAATCTGCTGCTGAGCGCGCCACATTCTAAATGGCTGAGGTGAAGGCGAAGCTCGGAGAATACAGCATTGAACATAACTCTTCCTCAAGAGCGAAATCCAACGTCTGGGAGGCTTTTGGTGTCATCCTAGATGGAGAAAATAACGAACATCCCACGCTTTTTGAGCCAAATACGCAACTGCGTGTGTTAATAATTGCATGTTTTCACTGCTAATAGGATGTTCGGGTCGATTTGCGGGTCTTGTGCCGACGGGTCGGGTCGGTTTGCGGAACTAATTGGCAATATGTGCGGGTAGCGGGGCGGGTTCGGTATTGCACGTCGCGGGAGTGGGTCTTGAAAATCAGACCCGTGCAAGACTCTGGCTCACATTGACTCCATAAGGCTCTCTATGCCCAACCTTCCATGAGCTTCTCATTTGGTGGTGATTAAATCCCCAACTAGCTGCAGCCGTGCAGCTGACCCTGACAGTAGCACTTAGTATAGCAGGGTCAGCTTGAACCTGACAAGGGTGATGATTTCTTAATGTAGTCGGAGGGCAAGTGGACGGCGGCTGAGGTGGGGTGTCTGTCTGCATATGAGGTGGGTGGGGTACAGGGTGTGTGTTGAGATGTATGGTGCCTGTAAGGCAATGTTTTGGGGGGAGATTGATGGGAGGTTGGTGATCTGCGTTCATGGAGCAGGCCAGAGGAATGTGGGGAAGTGCACAGCTGCCCTGTTTTGTCATAGTTGGGCACTGCTGTCTGTCCGAGAAACATAAAGCTGCCAGTGTTGTGTGGACCTCCCAAGGATCTGCAGGCCCCATATGCCCAACCCAGCATGAATGAACCTACATGAGCACCAGCAAGGTTGGGCTTGTAAGCAAAACCAACCATCAGTCAGATCCTAGTTTAAATTATTGTGGCTCGTGAATCTGTCAGTTCTACTAGCTGCTTGCAGTGCATTAAATGTAAACCATATGATCTATACTTTTCCTATGCACTTTCATTTGTTTGATTATGTGTAATAAAAATGTACAATATGTATTAGTTCCGCATAATGAGAGAAACAAGCTAAGATAACATTAGCACTATAGCTGAATAGTGCCACAATTCTAAGACAAAATTCCTTTATCCAGTGTTTTTACCAGTTTTCCCAACAGCCTCTCTTAATAATCTCAACAATTAGAAGCTGACAGTTAAGTAAACTCCAAACTCAGTGGGAATTTTTTTGTAATTTTGATTGAGATACCCCTATTGAAAACTTATTCTGTGCTTTTAGAGAACATTTTGTTTTTTTTATGATGAAGAGTACTTAGCCTTTGAATTCACAGATAATCTTATATGCTCATTGTTTACTTGGTTTAGGCTTGCAGACCAAAAAGGTTTTACAGAAAGTCTGTGGTATGAACTGTGGGTGTGAAGTTTATAAGACATGAATATTCACCAGACAGGGTGGGCTTTTTCAAACACTTTGATTATGATAAGTGTAGGATCCAGTGTTTGAAGCTTAATCTATTTAGGGCACGTTCCTCTTTGCTGCTCTACATTGTTGTCCCCAACATTATAAAAATGCGACACTAAATTACCCTCCAATAGCTAGGTCATCACTATACCTCATATCACTGTAGACTATATGTTGCATAATATATTTTGATTGAAGATACATTTGTAATTTAGGCTCAACAGATTACATTAGCACTAGTGCGGTAGAGGCCTCTTCTGAGCAGAGTTCAAAATGAGTAAGATTTCATGCAGGTGGTTTAAATTTAGCTAGATGGGTTTTCTTGAAAACCTAGAGATTAAATTAAATACCTGAAAGTCATTGTGAAAGTTTTGACACAGACAGCATTCAAACCCCAGTCTGTGATCACTCAAATTCTGAGTCAGACCTTATGCAGACCCAAGACATCATGAAAAAGGCTAAGAGATTTAGGAGGATGTTGACCGAAAAACACAAAAAGAGTTAAAAAGAGAGAAAATCTCTGCCTGGATTTTAGTGGTGGGCAAGTGCTAAATGAAATAAAAGAATCTTACACATTTCTTCAAACCAGGATTTCAATTTTACAAATGATAGGAGCTCAAAGTGAAGAGGACTATGTGTTGATGCTGAAAACTAATCTAATTAACGGAATTAAGCTGAGTCCGGTTTTGGGTGCGTAATATTTTCATGCTGAAAGGTCACATCTGACTGTGGAGTGTCGGAGCCAGAGAGCTGCTGCTTGTTGCCTTAAGCTTACACGCACTCTCTGCATGTTTATAGGGGTTAGCAAGGGTTCATAGGCCAACAAGAGAGTGCACACTGTCCCATTACTCTCCCACCACAACACTCCCCTCTCTTAAACAAGCTCTTGGAGAAAGTGGCAAATGTCTGGGGGAGTCACACCGCAACATGTGCCAATGGAGCTGTCTACGAACTCCCCTGGGAATCAGGGAGGTGGTGGGTTTTTCAGCTTTTTGTCACAAATATTCTCAAAAGTTCACATAAGAGGAAAAAGGCAACATAGCCTTACTTGAAGTTGTATTCAAATCTTACACAAGTGAATCCTGTTAGCCTGTTTTTCAGGAAGCTCGTTTAAGCAAAGAACACTTTCCGAAAACATGGCTTAATGTTCTTTATGTTGGATTGTCATCTGAGACCTGAGAGTACAGCTGCAGGTCTAGTGTTGCCCCACGATGGCTATGGGATGCCTGACAGGACAGAAACCCACCCAGCATTGATTACCAGCTAATTATAGGCTAAGGAAGTGGCAGCTTGTTTGTTTCTGGGTTGCTGAGAAATACATTTGCACTTGACCAAGAGTTCATGAGCAAATTGTGCGAATTCCGCTGAGCACTAAATGCTATCTTTTCTATCTCAATCTATCTGGATCTCACAAGATTTCTCCATTCTGTCTTTCCTCACTTAATTCCACCACCCTCTGTTTTCACAGTCTCTGTGGGTGGTGCCTCCTGAAGCCCTCTTTCACACCCGTGCAGAGATTTGAATAAACATATGCTGCGTTAATTATGAACCAGTGCCACAGACAGGAAGACGTTCATCAGGATCTTTGGAGAAGGCTGAGCTCCAGCTAAGTCAGCCTAATGAGAAACGTTTACATGGTGATTATTAGGGACAACCTCACTTCTGATACTCACAGCATCTAAACACCTGCTCCCGGCAATGCCGCGCAAACACACCCAAACTCAAGCCAGGCTTCATCAAATGTTTACCCTGATTTTAAAATAAACTTGTCAACACCTCAGCTTGGTGAAGCATAAGAACCTCATCTGGTTATGTAGCGTTTCAGGTTACAATGTCTTCTGAATCAGGTACCAATAAAGCTCTAACTGGTTACTGGTGCTCCTAAAATGGAGATACAGTGGAACAAAACAAGATTTCGAGAACAAAGGAGTCACAATTGGGCATTTTAGACAAAAAATAAGTATTTAAAAATGACTTCCTCTTATTAAATCTAAAACGGCAAACTATTACTCTTACTGTGTTTGAGTTGGTTTTTAGATTCAAAAGCCTCCAAAGAACAATAGGATTTGAAATACGAAAATATGGATTTAACACCATCAATATTTTCCTGCTCATCATAGATTACACTCTTTTTGATGATTTCAACTGCCTAATTACGTCGGATAAATAAATCAGTGTCCGGTAGTTCATCAAACTCAGAGATTCTTATGATTTAATGACTAGATAGTTATTTTCACTTGGAAGCAAGAGATAAATCTCCCATGCTACGTGAGGAAACGTCATATTTTGTAATTAGACTGCTTTCTCTGTGCACCAAACTGGAGTCCCAGTGAAACTAATTCCCTGGCTCAGCCTGTGCACCGGGTTTGATTTGTGAAGTCTGTCAGACATGCCATGCCCACCCACATCGGCATTATGTCCAGACGCGGATATTTGTGGCTGAGGTGGTCTTACACCTGAAAGGAATAGTTGACTTGAAACTTGAAGCAATGAGGATAACAGTAAAATAAAAAAACACATTATTAAGAAGTTAGGCTGAGTATTCAATCAAGCTGTTTTGGCTGGAATACAGTATACAGGAAATGTGTTTTACCAACAAGCATAAATATGCGTTTGACATAGTGAACATTGTGGTCATGAGTTAGAGAAACATGCAGCCTACTCAGGTTTCAAATGGGGGCCGGTGGTCTTTCCAGTGCAGATTCAGCTGGAACAAGCTGTAAACTAAGCGCTGTCAGCATCAAAACTATACCCACCTAAAGGGTTCAGTCGGAAGAACTCATCCAAAGACATCTGTGGGAGACGTGTACAAGACTCCCAAGAGAAACGTTGAAAATGTCAACAAAAATAAGCTACTAGCATGTCATTAAATGCAGCGTTCCCTTTCATCACATGCAGTTTTAAAAAAGTGAAAATTACAAAAACAGATTGGTTGTGTTTCGAAAAAAGATCATAGTTTGGGTTGGGTTTTAAATGATGTTTGTTACATAAATGAAGTTATGTAAGTTAAGTTGTCAATGTATATAACTCAACTGTTTGTGTTAGACTCTCTCTCGAGAGAAACTGCTTTTTCTGGGTGAAAGGAAGTAATATGACTTAATGAGCATTCAATATAAATGAAGCAGAAAATGACACATTAAAAGCAAAAACTGTGTAGTGGTTGTATGCAAAAACAAATTGGTGTGTTATTTAATGCCATTTGTTGATACCAGGCAGGATTGTCAGGAACAAAGAAGGAAGCTGGGAGATGTTATAGGACTTTATTAATGCCGTAAGAGGCCGGGATGACTGTCCTGCAACAGAACATGAACTTTGACTTGATAGAATGCTCTTAACTTCGGTTTTGATATACCTGAGCAACAGCTCCCTGAATCAAGTGTTATTGTTCGATCCCTGGCTTCTGAAAGTTACAAAAATGGTCTGAAACTCCAACATTGGAAAAGTGCTTGGGAAGAAGGTTCAGACGCTGTTTGACTGCCTTACAAGTTCTCCATCTCACGCAAACTGATGCCTTTAATGTGAGTGAGAAATCCAAACTGTCATTTATTACAGATATAAAAAACCTGTTATATATTTCTAACAACCAGATGATTTCAGGGTGTATTTCTCACAACCTGGTTATCATCGCCATGTCTTCCTTTTCACAAGATATCATCTGTTTTAATTGAGCGGTCAGGTGAAACCGTTAATGAAGACACGTTAAGACATCTGCGGATGCGCCCATCTATCATGTCTAAATCTGTCAGCTCAAGTCCACCACACTCACTTTTTACAAGATTATTTTACAGCCGTCAAGATTTTACTAGTGTCCAGTTGCCTATCATGTCTGCAAGTATGAGGGCGATTATAATTCACTTTTCAGAACTTCCTCTCACACAGAATGAGACACAGGCAGCGCCTATAAGGGGGTAAAAAGGGGAAAGCTTTCTGAGGCACATCTCCGACGGGGGATCATGGAGGCCAAACTTTTTTTACATTCACTATTTCGTATTTTTCTTTCATAATGATAACCGCCTCTATCTGAAAATTGTAGACCTATTTTTTGCAAGGAAAGATGCAGGCAGACGACCACATGATCTGAAAAATGTACTTATCTAAACTAGCATAGCCTATAGGCTAGCTAATGTTGGAATGAATGCCTTTGATATTCCAGAACTTGCACATGAATCGGGAAAACAAGACAGAAAGTAGAAAAAAAGAGAGCTTGAAAGGGTTTAAACCAGTTTACATGTATACAGGGTTAGTAGGAGATATAGCTGCGTGTATTGATATTTAAGGAGAACAGGGGAAGGCCATTCCACCTGACCTTTTCTGGAGCTCAGACATTTCTGCAGGCACATGTGCAAACTACAGTAGCAGATTCTGGATAAATCCAAATGTAATCTGTTAGTTGAAAAGGGTGGATTTACATCCACATTAAAAATGATTTATCCTGTTCTTCTGCTTTCACTCTGCGATTTTCCCATGCATGAGAACACGAGAGCCACCTGACGTGCTATTAACACTTCCAGAAGTAAATGAAAGCTGATTGTGCTTCACAAGGTGATAGCCCGGGGCTGTTTCCGGAAGCAGGAAGAGCTGAGCGGAGGAAATGGTGACTCCAGCTGGAGGTGGAGGGGGGAGGTGGTGATGGGGGGTGGGGTGGGGTGAACACGCCTGGCTGGCTGTGGCGGCGCTTGTGTCGCTCACACTGTTGCCCTCTCGCTACCAGTGTCAACACTGATGACTTCAGCGTGTGCCCTTATGAGCTCACCTTGCTACAGAGACACGGAGCGGTGACAGTGTGAGGGGGATAACTGTGTCATACCTGCACTGGAGGGGGGTTTCAACTATTAATGTGTGTGTCGCTGTTTATACCCCAGGGTTATCTCACCTGAGATTATGATTCTCTGTTCACACTGAGCCGATCAGCAACATAAAAAAAACGCTAAAAGCTCTTAAACATAGGCCTACAACATTTTCTGCCACTAGGGGTCTCTCAATCAAAATAATGTTGGAGACATCGTAAAGTAGCTCGGGACTTGGAAGTTCCTCTGCATTGAGAGCCGAATTACCTGCATTTGTATCCTCCACTCAAAAACAAACAGATGCAGTCATTTCAAGAATAAACATGTGAATAAAGCAGTTTCTCGTCAAAATCTGAATAGCTACTGCTAACCTTGGCTTAGCTTGTTTCTGAGAACTTAAGATCAGGCACCCGGAGAACAACATCTTCCATCATCTTAAAATGACCTAAAACGTTTTACAAAGGAATGTTACTTATTAAAACTGGATAAAAAAGGTAAATCTAGGGAAGCATATAGCGAACAACCAGAACCGTGACACATGCTCAAAGGGGATTCCACGCCATTAGCCTACAGACGAAGAAATGAAACAAAGGGTTACCTCAATTACAATTATGGATTTCTCTGGGTTTAAAGTATTTGGAGTAACCCAACCAAATACATGACATGTCTACTTGTTTTCATACAGATATGTAAATGATTATACCTTTAAAGAGCAGAGAATGCTGCTGTGTTACAAACCTTTCTGTTTCAAGATCAAATGATGTGTGATTGGTTACGTGCTTCAACAACCACGTTTGTGAACGTTAATAATGAACATTTGCCTGGGACTGAAACCTTCCCTGATGCTGCCACAACTGGCAACTTGTGACCAACAACACCAAGCATGTGAACATCATAAAGGCCAACACCAAGATCCATGTAAACATGTAAATACTGAGGGCCTGTGCTGCAGGGAGTGAGATCATTTTGAGTCATAGTATATTTCTGCCTGGAGATTCTTCTCATGTCTTTTATCTTAGAGGCTGAACTACTCACTAACTTCCCCTTCGGACATCATTATCATTCTAAGTTTTCTAGTGAGTTATCAACAACAAATAAAAGAAAGTGAGAAAAGTATAAAAACATATTTTTTATTAATTTCATGTTTTCATGACCTGAATTTGAGTTGTACTTTTTCTATGTATTAATTGGTGTGTATATAATTCATACAAATAAAAAAATGCTTCTCATAATATAACACTACGTGACGACTGTTATAGCCTAATAGGGTAAATTAAATCCATTTAATATTCACACAGCTTCATTACTCGTCATTATTAACAAAAATCACAGATTTTCATTATTCAAATAAAAAATGAGAATAACCGGTTGTGGATTAACCCGTCACCGGGGAGGAACGTGTGAAAAAAATGCGTTAAAAAAAAGAAAAAGCTCATATTATATCACGCGACAAAAAAAGGCAAAGATGTTTTGTTTCATTTTGTATTAAATGACCATATATCGCTTATGTGTTAACCGATAAGCTTACAGTGTCAAACCATGTTTTGTAGGAAGACCCATTAGGAAAAAACAAGTTATTTTTAAAAATATATTATTAATCATTCGTCTTATAATTACATTTAGCCTACAACACATAGAATCATCTGACGTGAAACGTATGAACCCAAAGCAAAATATGCATTTCATATTAAGTTAAGTTAAGTTAATGTTATGTCTTATACGAAATAATTTAATTAATTGGCCTAATGAATAATGTTTGGTTTTAATTCAATTCCTTGCAGGACACTTATCATGATAACGTTAATTATTAATGTAAAGAATGAAAATAGACAAAATTGTCCCCAAAATTGAGTTTGTTGGCACTCAATTGTTATATTACATCAGTTATTTTTTAGTATGTTATTTCCTGTTGTGTTTTTATTTTAAATAATATTATTCTTCAATGTTTAGAGCAACTTACACTTCGTTTTTACTAAGGGCAGTGTTTGTGATGTGTGTTGTGTGTGATCGGGGGAAGGCTCTTTCATATCTGGAGCCTATCACGTCCTCCCTCCACATCAGACACACCTCCACAATATGACCAATTACAAAATGTATATATCATAGGTTAGAAAACCTGAGCGTGTGTTTGAGTCACTAGTAGCGACTCCCCGCGTTAAAATAGACAATCAGCTGCACGGGTAATAAAAAAGTGTATAGATAAATATCTTAATGAGGCGGTGTGAGCTGATCACTTAAATGATATGCTTTGACCGAGTGAGACACTGCATTTAAAAAGTTGTGGCATGTCTGTGCGCTGCTGAGAATAACAGTCGTTTTGTGCTTTGTATTTATTGTGCATGCTCTTATTGAACTGGACGCAACAGCGGAGCCTTATGACATTACGCACAGACCGGGAGCGGGGCTGCTAATGGGCGGCATAGGTGGCAACCTTTACCTCAGCATGTTGAATGGGACTGAAACGCAAACTTTCGGAAAGAGCACGGACATCAGCAGTCACCTCCACCGCGGCGGCAAGGATCTAGCAGAGTTTAAAATGGGGATCCAGGACGCCAGGTTTTACTACCCAGACTCTGTTCAGAGCGGGCAGGACGCCCTGGCTCTGCCGTACCACTCGGAGCAGGCGGTGGGAGGGTACGGAGCGCAGCCGGGCAGGTTTTACGCACAGACCCTCGGTAGTTGCCCGTACGGCGGGGTGCGCTCGCCGCCAAGAAGCGGAGCCGTGCAGGGGTACATCTCCGTGGCGGGAGACGGGTTTTCTACAGCCGATAAAGACTTGTACTCTCCTTCCCCGGAGAACTACACGGCCAGCTTTCAGCACGGCTACCAGCGGCCGCCTCTTTACCCTTTACCTGGGCTACAGGTGTGCGGGAAGACCCAGGCTCTGCTCAATAACTACCCGTTATGGGCCAAGTTCCACAAGTTCCAAACCGAGATGATAATCACCAAACAGGGGAGGTAAGTGACAGACAACAATAATCACCTTTTTCCCCAAAATAACAAAATACTGCCCTCTCTTATCAGATTTGATGAAGGACATTTTAAAAACTACTTGGCTTTACACTTTCAAATTCAAATTCACTACACCACTACTCTTATCTTGTGGAAGAACACATACCACAACACTGCAACTTCCTATACAACTGAACTTGAAAACAGTTTGTTTCTGATAAATACATTACCCCTGCCATGCTGTCTGTGCTGAGTGGAGGTCAGGGTTCACTCATCATTTAGCTCCCGTTTACTTTGCAGGCATCCCCATCAGCCGTCAGGTGACGGATGTGTTGGCAGCTTTACGTTATTTATTTGATGGCAATCACCTCTGAACATGTTTAGCATAATAGATTTACGCTTTCCTTTTGCGCAAAATCTAAGTTAACATAAGAGCCGTAATGGAAAACGCTTACAGTAAATTATTATAAATGGATAGTCCTGTCAAAATAAAAATGCTTAGGCCTACTTAACATTTTATTTCAGTAAAATCCAATATACAATTAGCTATTATTCTTCTTTTCTTTCTTTTTTTGTTTGTTAATCGTCAAAAAAAAAGAGGCTGTGGTCAAAAGTTATTGAGCACATAGCAATTGCAAGCTGAGTTGCTGGAAAACCTTTTGACACATTTACTTGACCCCGAAAAAACCTGGGGAAATTAATCCAGAGGCAAATCAATAAATAGCCTATTACATGTGTTGCGTAAGTGGTGTATTTTAATTCCTCATTACTCCCGGGATGCAGTAGGCCTACTTTGCAATAATACCCGGTGATTTTTATATTAGGATCGACTTTATCGAAATCAGTGAGAATAAACTATGTCTGTTATGGCTTCTCGATGCTCATTTAAAAAGGAGATGTGATCAAGTGAGAAACCAACTTTCTGATTGTTAAACTTCAACGCGATATCTCGAGTAGGCGGATGTAGAGACGATGATACTGAAATTGAGATTTTAAAAAAACAAGCACCCGGGTCTGCGAGTATTCGGAGCCCTGAGCGGGCCTGTTCCGGGTCACTGAGCATTGAGATGCGGCCTGTCGATGAGCATTAATTCACTAATATGCGACACTTGTGTTTGACAGAAGGTTTCAGGCCATGGGTTTCTCATGATCAGAAAACAAGTGCGCTGTCACATCATAGGACACTGATATTTCCATTGGAACACACACGTATCGGCCTTTAATTAAATAATTGCTCCAAATAAATTGTGTATTTTAATTGTTGTTTTAACAGCTTTTTGTAATTGTTCTAGTTTAAAAATGATATGCAGGTTTTTTCTAAAAGCTATTATGTTACAGTGTTGCAAAATGTTCCCCTTTGAACTGCATGAGAGCTATTCTGAGTGCAGTTACATGGCGTTTTAGTTTTTAGGATGTAGTTTCTTAAAATATGATGAAGATACTTCATCCATCTTTTCTTTCAAAGGCTTGAATACATGCTGATAATGCCTTGTGTCTTTATTGCAACATGGAGTATACAAGAAATGACCATTAGCCTATTGTATTGTTGTGTGTGTGTGTGTGTGTGTGTGTGTGTGTGTGTGTGTGTGTGTGTGTGTGTGTGTGTGTGTGTGTGTGTGTGTGTGTGTGTGTGTGTGTGTGTGTGTGTGTGTTGTGTGTGTGTGTATGTGTGTTGGGTGTGTGTGTGTGTGTGGGTGTGTGTGTGAGATCATGCCAGTGTGCTCTCAAATACAATAATTAGAAAAAAATGACTATTTCTATCTTAAAAAGCTGCCCTTAAAGACACACATACGCATTATTACGCATACACAGTCACACACACACCTAAGCAAAAGTGTACCAACTCTCCGGCAAAAACAAAAGGATCGGGGAAATGGGTGCGGAGGTGTCATCCTTCCACCTTTGATAAAATGCTAATTGTCATATTGCGTAAAAACCACAAACCTCATGTTACGAAAATGTCTAAAATGTTCTCGCCCTTTTCTCTTCAATCCTTCGCTCAAATGCAGAACTGCAGGCATCCAAGCCCAAACATTTGTGGAGGCCTTTTGTTTCTTTTAACAAACAAAAAACTTCTGCACGATTTTGAAGTTCAGCAGTGCAAAAAACAAGAAGTTTTCAATATCAGAAGCGATATCCTCCTTACATTTTTATCCTGGGGTTCAGGCTCCTACAATAATTTTGCTGTGGTTTATAGAGAGGAGTCTGAAGGTCTGCAATGTTAATCAAAACACATGTATCTGTGGGAGAAAAGGTGAAAGAAGCTCCAGAGAGAAGTATAGAGATGGGTCAAACACCACTGAGCCTTTAGATGGCCACACTGAGAGAGTGAGGCCCCTTTGAAGTTCAGGAAGTCAAAGACTAGATTCTCTTTTTTTCAGCCTGCACTAGACGCTGGGTACATCGCCTGACAGATCTCTCAGAAGTTTTGCTCATGTACCACACATGGGCTTTGAAATCTAGAGACATTTTCATGGCCTGTAGCGAAGGGGGCCGAATTCATCTACATTTCTCATGAGCTAAATTCATATCACCACACTAGATGATGCCATTTCAGGCACTGCTGTTATAGACTCATGCACCAAGGCAGAGTTCATCGAGGCTGCATACGTCTAGAAGGGCATTTAGTTTGATGTAAACATGCACTTTTCTGTTGTCCACAGGACGAAGAAATAGACAGAAAAAAGCAGAAAGAGGTTTTTCAAATGCAAAATCATGGGATTTTCTGAAATAGTGAGAAAGTTAATCAAATGACTAAAACTGAAAAGAGAAAGTGAAGCTTTTTTCCTCGTTCATCTGTTTCACCCAAACTACACCTGGGGTATGCTTATAGTTTGGATGTGAGTCAAGAAGACCAACTTCTCCCAAACATGATTTACAAGAAGCACATTAATTTAAAGGGGTCCTATTGTGCTTTTTTGGGTTTTCCCACTCCTTTGTGTTCTTCCGTAACCTGGTGACATCACTCCCATGCTTCAATTGGGACATCTCTAATGGCGCTTTTCCACTGCAGCACGTAGCACGGTTTAAGCGGTGGCCCGTTTTTTTGTGTTGCTTTTCCACTAGGGGTAGTTCCGGCTCAGGGCTACCTTTTCACCTTTTTTCTGGCCCTCCAAAATCAAGGTTCTTACCGGACCAACAATCGGGCTGAATATGCTAAACTAGTGACGCAAACACTCTCAACTGCTGAATGCTCAGAGAGAATCGCTGGCAAGGGGGCTACAACTACAACAAAATGAACATATTTTACCGTGATTTAATTGTAATACACGTTTCATACTGATACCGGTCTGCAGACAAGACGGCAGGCGAAAAACCTTTTAAAAGTCGTGTTTTCTGAATGGAGATCGGATCGATCAGGCTAAGCTAACGTTGTATATGCTCCGTCCACACTCACAACAACGGCCTACAGACATAAATAAACCAGCGACTGTATTCGCCATGACACAGACAGTCTGTGGTTTGTACTTGTTGTCTAGTTTCTGAACAGATATGAAGAGCTGTGAGCTCTGAGTGCTAACAGCTAGCGGCGGATGTTTTGGTTTTGTGGTTCGCATTGAAGATGACGTCACGGCAGTTTTACGCAGCGTCGCTCCGCCCGCCGAACAGCTGATCGCCCCGCCTACACTGCGTTACTATAGTAACTACCCCAGTTACTAAACTGTAATGGAAACACAGCTTAAAGTGAGCCTGGCCTACCAAGGCCAAACTAAGCTGTGCTAAGCCGTGCTAGGTCCTGCAATGGAAAAGCGCCATAAGCTGTCACAACCGAGCCTGCCAGCTAACCAATCAGAGCAGACTGAAATCTCGCTAGTATACAAAAAATAAAGAGCTTTTTGAACATTGAAGCATGTAAACATGTCATAGTAAAGGCACAAACTACAAATATGAAACCTGTAAATAAGCATCATAGGGCCCCTTTAAAGGGGAATTTTAAGGATATAACAGTTGAGTGGTGATTAATTTCACAAGCGTAAAGCCACTAAGAATTATTGGCATATCATCAACGTCAAAAACTTCTGCAAAATGATTAAAAAGACAATAAGTCACGAGTCATGCTGGCAAAGTTCTGCATGATCATCTGTGTTGAAGGAAGGAGATAAGACCTACTAAGTTCTCTCTTTTGCAAAATCTTTCAGGGAAATAATGCAGAGGTAAACTTCAGACTAAGAGGATTCATGCTCATCTGCTCTCTCCGCTCCACTGAGTCCAAACTGTGACACAAATCAGTCTGATGTTTGGTAGTTTTTCAGAGAGGAAATAATCCTTTGATTTATTGTGCTCCCAAGAACAGTAGGGACTTTTTACAAGTATTGCTATGAGCACATTTTTCGCGAAAAAGCTGAATTGTAATTCTTTAAGTTTCTGCTTTTGGCCTATAACCACTTATTATTTATATTGTGGCAAGACACTTCACCCACAATTGCTCCTGTGGGGATGGCCCACAGTATTGAATGTTTGTAAGTTGCTTTGGATAAAAGCGTCTCATAAGTGACAAGTAATGTAATGTAATATACATGATTTAAATAAGAATGTTTTTTTTAAATAAATGGACTGATACTGTTTAGTTAGGTCCTACAAAGTAAAACTATAATTTAATAATCATTAAATAATCAAATATGCTGTATGTCAAATTTTGGAAATGATCACTTCAAATCACCAAGGAGGAGTGGGTCTCTTCTCTCTTTTATGTTCAATATGTAATGCAGTAATGTTTAACAAGAACAATCAGAAATCCTTATATTTCTTATCAAAAGTACTGCAAGGTACTATTAAAAGGAATATTTGGAAGTATTGTGGACTAACTCTTTCTGTATAAAAGCAGAAGTGGAACGATTTCAAGGTTTTAGCAGCATGACTTGTCACTTCCTGTTCAGCTGTTTATGTGTGCATAAGGAGCTTTTCGCAGAAACATCTAGTAGCAATCTATTCTAATAGCTAAATGACTTCTTCCTCTTATTGTGTAAATAACTCTTCTAATTATCAAGTGGTGAAACCCACCGCTGCTTGAGCCACAGGCCCTCAACTTGTTATTTTTCAGCGGGATCCTCAATATTTGTTTTCCAAAGAAGGTTATTTAAAACATGGGAGGCTGAGAGGACTGAAAATAAACTGCTAATTGTGAGTTAGAATTGTTTACTTTTGGTCAACAAAACAATATATTGATCTGACTAACAAGTATTGCGTGTGAATCAAAGACTAAAATCTTCTTCCTCTGTCTCACAGAGTTCTGTTTCTGTACCGAAACTATCATCACATCACAACACATAAATGAGCCACTGTTGCACTGGGTGACATATTTCTTCATTACCATGAACACGCACACCGTTTATTTTTGACTCAATCCCACTTACACCAACCTGCTTCCACAAATACTTACTGGATCAACAAATGTGGATTCATCCGCTGCTGAAAATAGTCCAAAAATAAATGTACTATTGTTTTAACATCTTATGCTAAGCTACAGTGCCAGCTGTTGGAGAGCCTTAAGACAAATTAACAAACATTTGTATTGTATTCCTATTTTATTATTATTTACAAATGATGTTGAGGCACCAGGGGGAAGTATTGAGAAAGAGACAAACACGTTGTTGGTTTGGGTCTTTCAATCAGATTTCTAGATAAGAGAAAGACAAAACACCAGCATCATCCTTAATGAAGCATGAACCATGAAATCAGCAGTATCAAATGACATCCTGAACAACAACATTTACATTTTACCAATGTTAGGCACTGAGTTCCTCTGCAATAGGTCAATAGAGAAGCAGGAGTGTCTGTCAGAGAGTGCTTGTGTCCGGCAGCAGCTGTAGACTGGCATGTTTTCGTCACAGATGATCAAGCGTACGCACGGTGACAAAAACTGGACCTGAACTCCTGTCTGGATGAATCAGGGTGCACTCATGTAGAAAAGTCCTCTCCCTGGTGAATATCTAGTTCCTCTTCTGCCGTGCATCCCCAGGACAAACCCTCCACCTCCCTCCCTTCGCTCCACCCTCTGCTCTTTCCTTTTCCCTAACCTCTGTTTCCCCCTCCCACACTCTTTCTCTACCCAAACCATCCCCCCCTTTCCTCTCTCTCTCCAACATCCACTCAGTTTATTTTGATTTGGTCTTAAACGCCACCACCAGCAGTAGTGTCTCTCTCTGTATTACTGGCTGGTTCACCACACTCGTCTGTTTCTTTGGGTATTTGCTCTGATGAAAAGATTACAGTTATGAGTATTCATGTGCGTATGCAAACACCTGGATCACAGTGCCAGCCAGTTTTCATTACTGTCAAGGTTTCCAGTGAATCAGAGCAGCACCCTGGCAGGTTGGTCTGTCTGGTTGCTGTGGAGCTGCAGGTTTGATTCCTGTGCTCAAGCTAGTTAAGTGGATTTGTGCATCAATCAAAATGGTTTCTCTGAGGTGGAAACTGTGTCAAACTAGTCAGAAGGCAATGAAGCGACTGTATGCTTCTTTACCACACCACCACCACTAACTGTGTTTTTCAGCTTCCCTGTCTAAATTTGGTGCATCAAGTGCCGCCCCCGCATGCAAATACCTCTCTGTGTTGTGTTTTCTATGGTTTCCCCCTGCCAAGTTCTGATTTCCTATAAAAGGCTTTAGTGTTAGTGAATCGACAATATCAACGAAGCAAAAATGATAACTACTCATCTTCCTTCTAGATGACTTTCGCACAGTGTAGGCGGGTGGATACATTCATACGCTGAACAGCAGAGTTTCTGTTTTCACTTGTATTAAACTGTGCAGTGGAAGAGGAGACCTTTCACCTGTTATTTGCGAGCCAGTGAAGAGCTGCTGCCACGATTCGGTTTCACCCAGAACTATGATTGATTGTTAAACTGGACTCGCCATGTAGCCAGAAAGACCCAACTGGGACTGCTCAGGGCAGGGTTTGTCTTACCAGTGTGTGTGTGTGTGTGTGTGTGTGTGTGTGTGTGTGTGTGTGTGTGTGTGTGTGTGTGTGTGTGTGTGTGTGTGTGTGTGTGTGTGTGTGTGTGTGTATGTGTGTGTGTGTGTGTGTGTGTGTGTGTGTGTGTGTGTGTGTGTGTGTGTGTGTGTGTGTTCTTTCCACATGTTGTCATTCAAAGGCACTGTTCAGAATAAAGTCTAAAAAAAAGTCACAAATTAGAATGAACAAGGCAAATTCAAAGAAACAAATAAAGTATGCATTCAAAGATTGTGATATTTGCATTCCATTTTCTTTAAGACAATCAAAAATAAATAATGTTTCGACTTTTTGGATAGCAGTGTTAATGTTTTAGCAAGTATGTGAGAATTGTTTGGGCTGAGTAGTGTTTCAATGCTTCTGCCAATGATTTATCTAGAGTTTATCTGTAGTTTGTTATGAAACGTTATCAAACAGGAGGGATAAGTGTCTCTTCACACCTCCCTTGTATTTACACCACTAAACCAAACTGCTTCAGGGAAGACAGTGCGAGATCACAGTGTTTGTAGTTTGCCTAAACTGCCAACATTGGCTTCTTAACATTGGCGTTGCCTGCATTTTCAAACTGAACTATTTTTAGAAATCTACACTCTGTTTTACAAACCATCAAGAGATCAAATACTGGAAACATAAGATCTTATCTATCTGTTCCACCCAAAGCAACACGTTTTAAAAGAAAGAAAAGGGCGTTTCTGAAAAGTAAGTTTGTTTTCTCTTTTGTGTACAGTGCTTGCACTCATTGACTAATTTAGCCATGCACTGTAGCAACTCAGTGGTGGTGTTGGTTGCCTATCACACAAATGCTCCATAGCCTCAGGTGCTATTAGCCTGTGTCAAACAGCTGGGCCAAATGTCAAACATGTTGACCTGATTTATTACACACAGGGGACATCATATTAGACCCAGAGTGCAGCGCAAGTTCAAATGCAAACACATACTGTAGAGGATGAAGTGAATGAATCAGCCCACTTCTGGACACTGAGCCAAGTTTATCTTGGGAAGTACCCTTATTTGTTATCTTTCAGAGTTAAATGAGAAGATCAATATTGTGTAGTTTAATCAAACCTATTACTATGCATTTAATTATATGTTTATTATGAGACTTAATGTTCAGGAAATAACACTTAGCCTCCATTTTAATTGATGGGGGAGGATGGCGGGTGTTAGGGACCTGGATAATGATTAATAAATGGGGGCTGCACCAGACCAAAACATTTTGAGCCCCACCCACAGGTTGAATCTTTTTGATTTGTTTGTACACAAATGATGGATTGCATTAAATATTGGCACAGATATCAATCCAAGATACATTCTAACGTAGGTTATCCTTTTTTCCTCTCTCTACCCATCAGGCCAATTTGTTTTATGTATCCAATATTAGTTCATGGGAAAATGCCAGAGACATACATATATCCAAACATAATTAAGCTAATGTATTCCCATGAGCATCAACTCTACTGTTGGCTTAAGGCGGATTAGCTAATGTTAGCATACTAACACACTAAACAAAGACTGTTCACATGGCAAATATAACGCCTGCTTAACATCAGAATGTTAGTATTGTCATTGTGAGCATGTTGGCATACTGATGTTAGCATTAGCTCAATGCACTGCTAACTAAGCTGAAGAAGAACCTAGTAGTAGGCTACTGTATGGCTGCAGACTATTTGCATTGTTTCCCTTTCGACAAAGCCACCTGAAACATATCCATGTTCCGAGGGACCTATGTCCATCAAGCTGATATCTTCGTAATATGACACAATAAAAAAGTGTTTTATGATCTCAAGAATGTATTTGGAAATGTTCTCAACATTCCGCTTATAGCCGACTGATGTTACACCACCGTGAGGAATGGATTTTTACCATTCAAACTGCACTCTAAACATCCATCTTCATTTGTTTTTTTGCAATTCGATCCAAGATTCACCTTCACTAACCAATTTCTTACAATGTTAGTTCAAATCAAGACCATGGCACATAGAGATAACCCCAGTCAGGGCATTAGTTTTCAGTCTTTATGCTAAGCTAATAGGTTGGTAGCTTTAGCTTCTCATTTACCACAAGAGCTCTTTATCCTCTCAGCAACAATGCAAATGAGCAAATATACAAAAAGCCGATCTACTGCAAGATGATACAACTCATTGGTAAAACTGATGCGTAGTGATGCGTTTACTTTCTCTTTATACATTTTTTTAAAATAAGAGCTTCTATGCATGTTTGCTTATCCTGAAGCACTAAGAGCTTTTCTATCTACACTACATTTAGACTCACAAATGTCCATCACGGCGTGTGGTTTTGTGTATTCAGTGTCCATGTCTTATACATTTATGTGTGTCCCCTTGCTCTTGGTTTAACCCAGCACTTCACTGTGCCGCAGTGCACGGGGACGCCCTGACCTCCCGGTTACCTCGTCTCACTGAAGGCTTCAGTGTTCAAACTAAGTTCAACATGTAAAGAGCTCCAGAAATCAGGAGCAGCTTGTGGTGGCATCTTTTATTAACAGCAGTATTAAATATTCACCTTCACACATCACTGTCAGCCATCCCCTCCACCTCTCGTCCATTTCTACTAAACTCTTGATCCTTTTGTTGCTAGAGGAAATCACTTCCCTGCCTTCCTTTATACTATTCTTTCAAGATTGTAGAATATCCATTCACAGGATTGTTTTTGCATTTGATATTAAGTGCAACTTCATTTTCACTTTCTACATTTTTAACGGATTTACTTATTAAATATTCGGTACTGTGGGTTGGGGGAATGTAGAGTGATTTAAAGTATCAGGTGCTAAAATAAGGACAAACTGCACAAATAAAGCTTATTAATCTAAAAGGACATCATTGCGATAAACATGTCAGCTATAGGACAGTTCTCCTGAAACAGCTTGCACTATTGCATTTATAGTTTCAGATTTGACACCGTGAATTACTTTGACTTTGCAATTTGTAAGCACGCCTTCTTTAATTCTTTCATCGTTCTTGGTCTTTCAAGACAGAGAAAAAGTCCCCTTTAAATGAAAAAAAAATACTGCACAATCTCAGTAGGTCAAATCCTCCTAGTAGTAGTCGTACATTTATTTTACATTCCCATAAATGTACTTTGAGCATTCAATTCCCAGTGGGAAATATTGCCCTGAGCTGTTCCTCGTGTTGAGTACATGAATGTTCTTCTCTTCTTTGAAGCAGTTGAGGAGACAAACGTCATGCAAAGGAATGCAAACAGATATTGGTTAATTGGTCAAGTAACTTTTTCCTTTGCAATACCAAAACAAACAAATAATGATACATGCTAAAAATGATTAATCCTTTTTCTCCCCGTGTGTTTATCCAGGAGGATGTTCCCCTTCCTGAGCTTCAACATCAGTGTTCTGGACCCATCTGCTCATTATAACGTCTCCGTGGACGTGGTTCTGGCGGATCAGCACCACTGGAGGTACCAGGGCGGCAAGTGGGTCCAGTGTGGGAAAGCGGAGGGCAACATGCCAGGTACTTTAAATCAAAACACAGGATAATAAATGAAAGTCAATGGATTGCTGCTTTTTTTTATGAGTTTTCTCCCTTAATGTGGTTTTGCTTTAATTAAAGTGGACCTATCATGCTATATTTGAAACATATATTGTAGGGCCATACCTATATAAAACATGTCTGTGAAGTTTCTTTTTCAAAATACCAAACAGATCATGCATTTTAGTCATGCCTCATTTCGCTCTATTTGCTCTATTCCAGCCCTGTTTTTGCAAGGGCTGATTCTGCTTTTGTGGCAGACTACAGTGCCACCTACAGGCCTGGCATATCTACTACAGCGTCTCCAGTGCTTTCGAGCGGTCTCTCATTCCCCTGATAGGTGGAGAGTTGCCCATATAATAATCGGCTCCGTTGCAGCCCCGTTTTTAGAGATTTGGGTATGGAGGAAAAGAGAGAGGGTTGTGTTTTCTGACACTTGGTGAGTTCCCTGACACACCGGGGACACATATTCATGTATAAAAGACGTACAAGAGTGCATTTTGCATGATAGGTCCCCTTTAAGTTAAAGATTTGAGTACTTTAACTCACCGAGAAAATGTCTTCTCTGTTTGTTTTTTTATCGATTTGACATCCCTTGAATTAAAGTGACAATAATTGATCATGAAGTTATCCATCATTTAAGTTGATGTATTTTAGGCCAAAAAAGATTTAAAGCTGCAAAGATGGTTTATGTTTTACGTTATACTTATGCCAATTGCTCCATAGCCATAAATGGACAAACAAAATATGTGCTCACATTTGTTTTTGCATTTCCTGACAAAAGTATATGATCTACAACCAGCTGAGGAGCAGAGACCCTTAACAATCAATAATCGGAAGCATGCAACTTATTGCGTGCAAAATTGAAGAATCTTTTGAGGAAGTGGTTTAGTTAGCAATATTGTAACCAACCTACATCACCATGCACAAGTAGTTTGAGAGGTTTCTGTGGACATGTGTGAGATTCTATTTGCTGTTGTTGAGGTCAATAGCTTCTTCTGACATCCTGCAGAGATTGTGTGAGCAATTCAGAAAGTATGCATTGCTGGGTAAATATTCCTTTAAAGCTAAATGGGCTACAATTATGTCTAAATGATGGCCCTTATGAAGTAATCAATGTCCAATGAAAACATTTGTAGTAATTATGAGTTCATTTTTGTCACTTTATAGTAGATTATACCGGCTTAAATTCACTGGACATTTGTTTTGTAGGCCATTAAGACCTAGGTCACCTTCCTTCATATTTTACAGCTATAAATAATAAAAAATGTAAAGAAATTAATTAATTTACTGCATGAATGTAGGTTATACGATAATGAATATCAGCAGCAATGGGTGGAGATCTCAAAATCAGGCAGGCAGATAGGATAAAGGGAAACTTACTCAAGAAAATGGTCAGGAACAGGCTTAAGCCCCTGTCACACTGTCCCGAAATTGACACCCGATGGACACACGATAAAGGAAATGTTCAAATTCGGCTGTGATCGTAGCAACATCGGGCCATTCGTGAGGGCATCTAAGCCATCGTATGACCGCCGGTGGAGTTTCTCAGGCTCCGGCAGCAACTTCGTGAGCGGCAACTTCGTAAGGCACTCGTGAGGGCATCTTGTCAAATCGTGTCATCTTCGTGTTATCATCGGTGCATTCGCCCTCACTCTGATCGGGGCGAATGCCCGATGGCACCGATGATAACAAGATGCCCTCACGATGGCCTTACGAAGGGCAAAATTGACACACGAATTCAACACGAAAATGAACTTTCGCAAGGTCCTTCGGCAATTTTTTGCCATGCCAAAGATTTTGCCACCGCTCACGAAGTTGCTGCCGGAGCCTGAGAAACTCCACCGGCGGTCATACGAAGGCTTAAAGGCCCTGACACACCAAGCAGTCACCAGAGGACTCGCCGACGCCGACGTCAGCTGTTGCGTCACGGTGTTCTCCTGCGTCTTGGCCATGTGTCGCACGGTAACACACCGCAAAGACTTCAGTGCGTGAGTGGCAATAACTCTCCTTACCAGCAGGCGGCGGTAGTGTGTATTCGTCATTAAAAATAGGCAACAACCGGAAGACAGAGAAGAAGAACAGACTGCGTGATATAAACAACAACAAATAGCGTGTGCAAACTGCAGCCTGGTTATGATCCACTGCTGTCTGCCCGCCTTTGGTGCTCCACAACTACCCGAAGGGGCAAGTCTCCTGTACCGGGTGTACTGGGTTCGCAGAGAATCCCACTTCTTCCTCAGCTCTTTCTCTGAAGCACACAAATAAACGATGTAACCATTGTGGCTAGTTAGCATGTCCAATTCATATCTATATGCAGTGCCAAACTGCACAGCTAGCAACAAGATAACAACAAAACACAAGGTTGAAATAACAAATTACATTTCACGTTAACGTCACTGTACGCTGGCAAACAATAAAAAGCCAACAATATCTGCTAAAGAGCTCAATTGATGAAAAAGATAATCTTACCCGAGAAACCAAGTTGCGTTTCAATCTCTCGCCAGAGTCCGGTTTTCACTATTCGGTTCGAGTACCTTTTCTCTGTGATGTCGTACAGAGCTGGCCTCTCCTGGATCAATGTGATGAGCAGGTCTTCGTTTCCGTCATTCCAGATCGCCATGATGAGATGAAAATGAATATCAGTCTGTGTGTGCCTTCTTAAATCGTTTGTTTACGTCCCTCACTTCCGTTTCGCTTCTCATGCACTGATTCGCTAGCTGAACAGCCAATCAGAGTGATTGTTTGGTCCGACTGCCAGACCCGATGCATGGCCGATTCAACATGTTGAATCGGCCATGCATCGGGACAGGCAGTCCAAATAAGGCGTGTCACGGTCGACGGTGCGGGACACACCAAATTGAGTTTGGGCGACAGGACACGCTTCGTCTCCCGACTTACGAAAACAGCCGAAATCGGCCTGGTGTGTCAGGGCCTTAAGATGCCCTCAGTCACGAATGGCCCGATGTTGCTACGATCAGAGCCGAATTTGAACATGTCCTTTATCGTGTGTCCATCGGGTTGTTTTATTGCACAACAAAATCATGTAAACATATTATGTAAATAACCCAATTTGTGTTCTGTGAAACTAAAAAGGATATCATATATTATTTTGAAGGAGAGTTGACAGGAAGTTGTTGTTGCTACGGAAACAACATTACGGAGAAAACGTAATATTTTCTACATATAAAGACAGATAAAGTAAAGAACAAAGTCTGAAGATATCAGTACAGTATCATAGTACTGTAACATAATTGTTTTTGGTACTTTCATTGCAGTTGTATGTCTTAAATGTAATGTAAATGTTGCCTTCGTGTGTGGTTCGGGGCCATCTTCGTGCGAAATTCACAATTCCATATTCGTGTGTCCATCGGGTGTCAATTTCGGGACAGTGTGACAGGGGCTTTACAGGCTGACAACAGGTTGGCAGTGAAGAGAACCCGATCTCTGAGCACAGGAAACAAAAAGCAAGAACAAGAGGAAATGGGCCGGTTAATACTGCAGGGCTGTTGAGGGAAAACAGGTGAGCAGGTGAAGCAGAGAGTCAGGTGACTGGAACAGGTCGGAAAAGTCTGAGGGCATCTGGTGGATGGATGGAGAATGGCGTCCAGGGGGGTGTAGGGAGGGACAGAGACTGTGAAAGTTGGTGTTGGATAAGAAGGTGGAGAAAGAAGCATCAATTACTTAAAATAATTGGAAATAAATCAAGTTTAAGAATGCATTTAGCTTAAAAAAAACGTTAGCATTAAAGAGTTCCACCTCTTTAAATAAAAAAAAAGCTTTATGGGCCTTAGTGCAGATGTTATCAACTCCATAAAACATGGCCTATTCGATGTACCAAGTTTCAAAAAGAGCCAGACATATATATTATATATTGGCCAATATTAAGTTATTGCATATGTATTTTATCAGTACATATGTCAGCTAATAACTATTGTTGCATGACAGACATGCAAAACTAGGTTTGAGAAAGTTTGTCAATCAGAATTAAATTGTGTTTGATCGCAAATTGTCTATGAAATAAATCTACAGGATTTTGTATCAACATTGCTTCTTAATGTTCAAATTTAGAAGATGCCCAATGAAATTCTTCTATCTCCCATGTTTTTGTTTTTGCTTACCTGTTATTGTTTCTTTACAGTTTTATAAATTAAGTATTTGGGATATTCTTAGCCCATGAAAAGATGGCATACTGGAGATAGATGATATTTTATAGCAGTTTTCTACTTCAATCCATGTTACGTTCTGTGACTATTTCTTCGTTTAACAACTATTTCTTCCTGTTCACACCTCGTAGAAAAAAACACAATAGTCAGCCAAGGTTAAATGTTGTGTGTGATTGAGGATTAGCCACATTTATAGAAATAAAAGAGAAAGTACAGGGTGTTGTCACACGTATGCCATGTGTTGGGGAAAGGTGACTGCTGATGTGCTACAGTTGTGGAAACTGTGGTAAAACAACTTTTGTCAATTATATTTAATAGTTCATTTATGTGGTCTGATTGTAAAAGGTTAGCAAGGCCATTGTGGTAAGGCTGTGAGACATCATGTCGCTGTGATAATATCCTGCAATAAGAATATGTATTAAATATAAAAGGGATGGAAACTATGGAATTTCAACCAATGAGATGAATTTGATTGTCGGTCACATAATGGACTGTTTTTAACAGCTCCTCACATTCCACCCTTTAAACTTAATCAACCAAGAAGAGCGATGTATTGTGTTGGACAAATATTAGCATCAAATAACTTGTTCATTATTTACAGCTGTTAAAATTGACATATATATTTCCAATTTGTTTTAATTATCAGAATTATTATTATTATTGATTTACTGTTATTTTATTTATTTCAATGAATTCTTTTTTAATGATTTTTTTATCCGGTTCTTGTGTCTTTGAAAATTGCTGTTTTTTAAATGAGAACAAATCATTGCAATACCATGTTTTGTTATCTTTGAAAATTATGCAAGTTTCCAAAAGCATCAATAATTATGTTTTTATAACTACACTGTTTATAACAGTGTTATGGGCAAAAAAATAAAAATACTCTCAAAATGTAATACATATGGCTCATGGTGTTTTTTTGCACTTACAGGAAACCGGATGTACACGCACCCTGACTCTCCCAACACAGGAGCTCACTGGATGAGACAGGAAGTGTCCTTCAGCAAACTCAAGCTCACCAACAACAAGGGCAGCACCAATAATGTTGGACAGGTACAATTTCCTGTTCTTTGCCTTTTGTCTTTTCATTCATAATTCTGTGTCAATGCATGATATTAACAGACCACTGATTTGTGTTAAACTTTTGAAATATACACAAATAAGATTAGTAGTATTAGGTTCCTTGGACACTTGGTTTGATCCAGCCAAATGCCTTATTTTCTCTCTGTTTTCCTTACATTTCCTGTTTGATTATAATTTATTTTCTGTCAAAAGGTGTAAAAAATACCTGTCTTTCCTCTTCAGATGATCGTGCTCCAGTCGCTCCATAAGTACCAGCCTCGCCTTCACATCGTGGAGGTGAAGGAGGACGGCTCTGAAGACCCCTTCCTTTCATCCAAAGCTAAGACCTTAATCTTCCCCGAGAATCAGTTCATCGCTGTCACCGCTTATCAAAATGCAGATGTAAGTCTTATTCGTAGTTTTTTGTAATTGTGAATTTATGTTAAATCCACTCTGACACGGATTTACCTATGATTAGGGAAACTTCATTTATTTAATTTCCACACTTGTTTATTGCAAGATCTACTGAATTCACAACAGCATCTCTTCTCCACCATCTTATTTATATAGAGTTCAATGATTCATGTTACAGTCATGCTTAAATAGAAGCTTTGGTTGATGCATGTGCGCATCGAAAATGCACACACTCTTATTAACAATCCTACAATCTACTGTAAGTGTTCACAGCAGTTACTATATAGTGGCTGAGTTCAACTAAAAGTCACTTCACCTTGTTTGACCTGATGTAGCTCCACAATATGTGCTGTATATATCGATAACAGCTGTTCAAATACATTGTGTAAGAGTTACTCTAATCCAAAGCATACACTCACCCTGTTTGTATGATGGTGTGTTCTAAAGATAAACTTTCCAATTGCCTTTTATCCTCATTAATTATTACTCAATGACGTCCTCTGTCTCTGTTCACTTGTTTCTCTTGTGTGGTTGCTCTCTGCTTCTCTTTTTTCCTAAGCCTACATTCTCTCATTGCCCTCCTCCTATTCCTTACACAGATCACTCAGCTGAAAATAGACCATAACCCCTTCGCTAAAGGTTTCCGCGACAATTACGACACGTAAGTCAACTATTTAAAAAAGCTAGATTTGAGGAAACAACATACATACTCTTGTACTTGCCTTGTTTATTGAACCTTGCATTTTCTTTGCTAAATTATTGCTGGTGCATTTTAAGTGTTTCCCTTTAAATATTAGAATAGGTGCAATTCTGCTCGAGCGTGCTGCAGTGTGAGGGTGTGAGGGGCTGTGAGATGTTTGATAGATGGTTTGAGGTTTGGGCAGGAAATAACACCTTATTTTTTCTTCTCTTCTCACACTCTCGTCTCTTCCCCTCCTGCCTAGGCTGTATGCTCCTCCTGACTCTGATCGCCTCACCCCCTCCCCTACTGAGACCCAGCAGCTGCTGCCAGGGAGCTGCTACCCCCAAGGCTACCTCTCTGAGCAGTACATGAGCCCTCTTCCTCAGAGCCGCTTCTACGGCCGCGAGCCCCTCGGTATGGGCCAGCAGCACAAAGACCCGTCCTCCAGCCCGGGTCCTCACAGCCGCTGGTACCTGCCGCCTCAGCAGGGTGTGGCCACCAATCGTCTTGACTTCACTTCCTCCTACGAGGGGGACTTCTCTGGAAACGGGTTCTACAAACCCTTCCCCTTGCAGACTTCCGCTCACCATGCCCTCAGCTACTACCCAGACCTCCCTTTTGCATCTACGAGCGTGTCTGTATCAGGAGCCACTCCGGCGGGCTGGACCACCAGCCGGCCCACCAGCCGGCCCACCCCTCAGTACCTCAGCCACCAGAGTAAACCCGGCCCCAGCCTGGGCTGGTTCAGACCCATATCGTCCTCATCATCGTCCTCATCTTCTTCTACGTCGCCTGGCAACCCCAGACTGCACCCGCCCTCGCTCCTGGAGTCTCTGCAGCCAGCCCTGCTGCAGGACAAGCCCAAAGACACTGTGGAGGTGGTGTCCGAGGACCCCTGGCTGGAGCCACCCTCTGTGAAATCAGCGGCCTCGGCCGACTCGGGCCTTTATGAGGGCGGCGTGGGCGACAACAAGAAGAGAAGGGTGTCGCCATACACTTCCAGCACTGAAAACTCCCCACCTCCGCGCAGTGGGGAGGTCTGCGAGAAGGACAGCAACACTGATGCAGACTACTATGGCTACTACACTCACTGAAGACCTCCCAGGGCTGCCCACACCGCCCTCATGAACATGCACTGGTCTGATGAAGGGCTGGGACAGACAAACACCAGAGTCCCCCCTCAAAAGTGTCAGATGATAACAGGAAAAACTTTCAAGGTTGCTGTCAAATTGAACAGAAGTGGATGTGACTGGGAAACTAGCCTAGAGTCACATAAACACCATACAGACAAACAGACCTGTGACTTAAGCCTTTGAAACATCTATAGATTTTGGGGGGGGAAATGATCTGCATATCTACTTGTTGACAGTCGCCTGCAGGTATTGTCTGTTCTTTCTGCATCAAACTCTCTCGGTCTCTTCTGCTCCGTCTTGTCTCTTCCTTTTTCTCACCCTCAACCTTTCACACATACTCTCACAATATGCTCACGGTCATTTCCCCTTATGATTCTGAGCAGAAAATACATTTCACTCACAGTCTTCTCTGCAAATCAATTTGTTTAGTGCAGCGCCCACCAGCGTCCACAGAGAAGAACTGCAGGATGACAGTGCAGAGGTAAAGAGAACACTGTCAATAGGTTAAGAAGGTTTAGCTAGCACATGTCCTGAAGCCTAATCTACCCGAATCTGTGTGTGTGTGTGTGTGTGTGTGTGTGTGTGTGTGTGTGTGTGTGTGTGTGTGTGTGTGTGTGTGTGTGTGTGTGTGTGTGTGTTAAAGCTAAGTAAATCAGCGACCACAGCGGAAATAGCAAGTCCTTTCTGTCCATTCTGATTCTGATTCTTTTAACTGAACACAATGCAATACATCTCACACAGAGACAGATAATATCAAAATGTTGGTTTAAACTGTATGATAAAATCTCACCTAACAACGTACAAACAGATGTATAAAAAGGGAGTCTATAGAATAAATAAATAATTATATAGCTTTGTTTGAGCTGTCGATTAATCAGTTAAAATTAATTACCAAAAACAATTTTGATATTGAATTATTTAAGAGAATAGACATTCTTTAATATGTCACCTGCTTCAAAAGTTAACAGCCGGTTAAATGGGTGGTAACATTGGTATAACTTTGAACTGAATTTCTTCAGATTTTTGCCAAAAAGATACATTTAAAGACGACACCCTGGGCAGGAGGAAACTTAATAGAATTTCACAAGTTTTAAGATTTGTTAATCAAGCATGGAAAAGTTACTTGTTGTTTCTGAAGCATTCAAGCATGTATCATAGCTAATGCTTCGATCAAGGGAAAAAAGGCCTCAAATAACAAAGGCCTAGCCTCTTAGTGTTGTGAATGAATCTGCTAATGCTCTTGTCACCACACATACACACACACACACACACACACACACACACACACACACACACACACAAATAAAGACCAAAATCAATACTAGCATTGATGACGACATAATTGGAAAACAGTATTGGCAGACAGAAGTGTGACAGCTTAAAACACACATAAACTGCACACACTGTAGATGAACATAACCACAGTGTTATCTCAGCCAGGCCTGAGCCTAGTAATAATGTGTTCAGTTATGTGCGTTCATATATCTGTCTAAGGCTGATCCCTCACACATGTCTGTATGCTCAAAGACATCCCATCGTTCCTTTGATAAATATACTGTATTTTGAAATACCTAGTATGTTACGTAAATGACTTGCGGACCCCTCATGCAAGTGAAAAACATCCTCTCCAGTTTTGAAAGGCATTTCCGGCTAGCGGGTAGGCTAAAAACAATTCTTACCTAGTTGGTTCAGGTTCAGGCCACATTTGTTCCATTGCTGTAGTTGAAAAACTGAAAGGTTAGTTTCATTTTTTAACCAAAGCATCTGTTGATCGATTCCATAACCAAAATGTTATATGAGTAATTAAAGTTAGACAGAATCCTTTATTAGTTCATCCAGTTTTTATTATCGTAGACGCCATCTTGACTATAAAGGAGCTGGAACGGACAATTGAGTGAGATTGAACTCGGGATTAGGAGACAAACAGAGATCTTTAGTCACTTTTTTACGTCTGGTTAAATTTATTTACAACATCTTAATCTTCTTTGCTGTAGAGCTGCAAGTCTTCCCAAACCCTTTCTGTACAGTAGTAGCAGAGCAACAGAGCTGCTGTCAAGTGAAAAGTGGGTCATTCAGAATGACTACCTGTAGGTAAAAGACGAGGCACTGTCACCCTGAGACCCACGATAAACAGGAAGCACAAAGTGACCAGACAGGCACTCTGCATTTCCCCCCTAGTCTTCGGGCTCATCATGTTGTGACACTGGTTGACAAGAGTCCCGGCTCCCAACCTGGTGACAGAAATGAAGAGTGAGGCCTCAGTCGGCGCTGATCAGAGATCTGCTCCTCATTCCTCACCAGGTGTGCTTGGCCTCAGACAACACTGGAGGCGACAGGCAGACACTCGCTCGGTGCAGTTCAGGGTTACTTTAGTCTTTTTTGAGGGAGAAATTAAATAAAAAATAAAATCTGCAAGCTTAAAATACCTAAAAAACGAAAACTCCCGTAATCTGTTAATGGTGTAGTATTGCAGTGTGTCTATTACTGAGTTGAATATGGTTTTTAAATTACACATTCACAGTTCTAGGTTATCAACAATGGTTTATGCCAGGTCAAATGTTTAATATATGTTTCCCCGAGCCACTATGTTGAAATCACTCACCTATAGCCTATGGCCTACTGATGCTAAACTCCTCAATGCGTCATCAAGTTTTCCTAAATTTCGACATTAATATCCCCTCAGAGGTTTAAATTATTTGTTTACCATTCATCTGCATGTGAAATACATCAATTGTTTGAAATATGAAGTGTGGAGATAGCCAATGTAGCTTCATCTACAATATTGAAATTAACCAGACAACAAAACATAATACTACCTAAAGAGTTGCTTAAGATGTTAGCATGATGCTACTCACATATGCTAACAAAAAGAGCTTGAGCTAGGATCGTTGTTTATCTTGTCATACACAGAGGGAAACAGCTAGCACAACTCATCAACTCCTGAAAACAAGCTTTAAGCACACAGTGTAGTTTTTGAGACTCTTAAACAAACAGTACCAAACATTTATTTGTGAGCCTAAGAGCAGTCGGTTGGTAAAGTTTTTTTCAGCAGGGCTAGCTTCTTTCACCTGTCTTTTTGCTTTATGCTAAGCTAACTGCCTCCTGGTTTACTACAGACTTAAGAATGTTTATAATCTTCTAATTTCTCAGTCATACAAATAGTAAGGTTATTTGACTTAATATGGAGCTATTCCTTGAAAGCCTTCATGTTTGACGAATAAAAAATGTCTTCAGTCAATTTAGAGGCCTTGCGGACTAAGGGGAGTTCAATGTGTACATTTGGAACTTGCATACAATATTATTAAACATAATATATTGACACTTCACGGGACAAAAGTTAAACTAATCAATGAGTTCTTCTGACAGGGAAATTATATGTCAAATTAAATGTAGACCTTAATGTAGGTAAATCTGCCGAAACATTAATGATTTTAAATTGTCTTATTATTTTTTGGATAATCTGAATAATTACACCATTTGACCAACATTGTGTTTAGTGTCTGGTCACTATTTGAAGGCAGCCCTTTTGGATTGGACTCCTACTGACTTCAGTATTTCTATATATTTTTTAAATCCTGTGCCCCTGTTTTAAGGTTTCACATTCAAGCTCTTTTCTTAGCTTTGCTGGTTTTACATTAACATTATATAAATACTGGGACTGCAGCACTTGGCAAAATGATCTGAGCACAATTTTGATGCAAAAAGGACAAACTGTCTGGCAGTTTAGCCCTTAACCTGAACATTTAAATAACAAAGTTAAATGGCAATGATTTTGCCATTGCTGATTTTATGCTGAAAACAGAATATATTGTATGTTGCTTGTGTATCGTTTCCAATAGATTTACTATTTAATGTTTATGTTGACGTCAAACAGAGGAAAAGGTGATGATTCTTGATGTACCTTACAGTATGAAGGTAAACCTATCGACAATTCTTGTTTCAAGTGCAATTAATAGAAAGTAAATTAGTTTAGACTTAATGATGGCATTGCAGAAACATTCAAGTGATCTCTGGCCTGTGGACGATGTCAGTTATTTATTTTTACGTGCTGTGGTTGGTTGTGTGGTTTTAACTCCTGCACCTACATGAGTGCAAGATCTCCCATCAAACAGCAGAAAAATGCTTTCAGAAGCCTCAGGAACGACCCCTGCTGGATATATCAGCTTTTACAATCAGCTATCCCTGGTGTTTAACCCTAAATACCACCATTTTCCCATGAGTCTTTGTTTCCCTCAAACACATTTCCTTCAGTAAGAGAAAAACGGTGTGGGAACTGTATTTCCAGAGATTTTACTGTACAAAATAGAAATAGGAGTGAAGAAGGGAGAACAGACAAGGTCAAGCAACAAGCATGTTATTTTATTTGTGTGTGATCCATGTGCACTGTTCATGTTGAGGGAGCAATAATCCTCCGACTCTTTCATTGAGCGCTTATACATTGCAAAAATAAGAGAGGAAGATTCCTGAAGAAGGGAAAATTGTTATTTATTAAAAGGTGGCATAATTGTTTATTGTATTGTTTTTTATTCATGAAATTAAAGCTTAGACATGACAAATCTCAGCTGTTTTGATGATCTTTTTATTTCATGTAAGCAGAACGTTTGATCAAATTAACAAAAAAAAACACCTTGTAAATTATATGAGAATTAACTTGTGCCATAATATCAACTTCAAACAAAAGTCTGACTTACCATGAGTATACATGTATCTGCAGTGATGTGCAGTTATAATAGATTGATACCACAGACAAATTAAAACACAGATAAGATGTTACTTTATAAATATCTACATGTTTCCAACCAGTTGGATATTATTCGCTAATAATGACATAAAAATAGAGTAAAATATCTTATCTCCTCTTTTAAATGAGTACACACTGAAGTTTTATTTTTGCTTTTCAAAAATAAATAAATTAGATGTTAGACTTTGACATTCATATGATCTAAGGAAAAGCCCAGAGGTTTTGCAATTACCCCTTCTAAGTAGGCTGTTTTGATCATTATTGTAAAAGTCACAAGTACCAATTTCGAATACTTCAAATGCATTACGTCAGCACACCGATTGGTAGTAAATATACTGTAGCTGTGGCTGGATTAGCCTACAAGATGGGTAATTACTATCGGTCAAGAATTCATTTTTTGGGACACTTGCCTGCATCTTGAACATTGACACATGATCAAATCTAAGGTAAATATGGTGTACTGTATGTATATAGGAAATGTGCCATGTTTTTTATTAGACAGGTTACAAGTTGACTTTTTCAAATGTGTTTTTCTGGTTACACTGAAAACGTGACACCATGAGAGCAGTGATAGTGAAACAGAACAGTTAAGTTGTCAGACGCACTATAGAGCTCCGTAAAGCCAAGGGGGGGTGCAGATTATAACTATCTGCAGGTATAATGTTCTCATCTTGATTGTTCTAGAGGTGCAAATTCCCTGCAAAAAATCCAATATACCAAATAAAACAGACCAATTGTACCCTTTACATGAACATTTACAAAGTCAAACAATTGTACTCATCATTAGAAGAGGACATCATTTGATTCAATGTTTGATTCTGTCAACCTGATAGAGAAATGTATTTCAAGTCATTTGTTTCAAGTAATGCAGAGTGTTCTTCACACATTCAGCCTAAAACTGTAAAATTCTCAAAAATAGATGTATGCTTGAGTAGTCTAAAAAGAATATTGAAATGCATTAAAAAATGTTCATTCACCTATACTTGATGCTGGGCGACCTGGGGGGTCTGACGGAGGGTTCCCATGAGCCGGTCATGGGAACACACCAAGGAGTGAGGAGAGGCCAGCAGCACTATCTCCACCCTGCACGTTTGTCAGAGCGGTTCATATATGCTGTCCAAATGTCCAACATCTCTCACACCTGTCTTTTATCTGGCATTTTAGATTGTCTCTGTTGTCTGATCACCAGACAGTTAAGTTGTCAACATTAGTAAAACCTGGATTCTCTCTGACCTTCCAGTACGTCCCGTTTGTCAGCCAGACATCCCGTCCACAGGAGTCTTTGGTTTTCCTGATGAAGAAGAAGAAAATATTCAATGAAAAACTTGGAGTTTATTGCCATTCATCTATTTTCACAGGAACATTGTAAGAAATGTGTGTGTCGCTTTGTAATAGATTCAAGATTCTCAATTGAGTATTTTCTTTATTTTATTGGTTATCACAATATTATTATTGGGATTGGACTATTGGTTAGACAAAACAATACATTGCATGAAATCCCCTCGAGTTCTTGGACATTGAAATGCACAGTTTTCATTGCTTTCGGATCTTTTAAAGGCCCTAAAAGTTATAGTACATTGCAGGCCTCGTTATATAGTTTGTGCTCGATACCATGTACCCATGAAACACATTTTCAGACCAATTGTTATGCCAAAGCCCAGACTCGGATAAAAGTACTTCAAATGTATAGAAATTCATGAACCAAACATTAGATTTGAACATTTAGCATTAATAATAACAGTAAGAAATTATGGTATGGTAGTTAATCATTAAAATGTACTTACTTGAAAAAACGTGGAATATGTTCTTCCCCCCTTTTGGCGAGCTCTTTTCTTCGCTCCCTCTGATATTCCTCTATAACATCTTTCTTTGCTTCTGCTTCATCCAAATGTCCTTCCTCCAGCATCCTTTTAAAAAGAGAAAGAATTTAAAGAATAACTTTACCATGAATCCACTTTAGGAAAATAACATATTGTGCATTTCTTTGCTCTAAGGTCTCTAGCTCTGCTCACCTTTGGTCTGGGCGCAGGCGGCTGTCTGTGAGAGGCAGGAGGGGCGTCAGGTCTGGGGGGAGTTCATTCAGATCCATGGCGAAGTCCGAGAAGCCGTAGTAGATCAGGTGATCCTTCGGCTGGGGATCTGTGAGGGGACAGAAGCCTGTTAGGTGAACTGTTCCAGGAATGTGACACCTGGATTTACACTGATTAGCAGTTAAGGCAACAGGACGCTTGATTATTTCAGGTCACTTCCACTTAAACCCTCAACGTCTAAAGCAGAATCTAAGCAACATAAGAAAAACCTCAAGGACGAACATGTTGTAATCATGTGATCAGAACAAAGACTCACTTGGCTTCCAGACGCATTTGGGAGTAGGTAGGGTGTCGCAGAAGATGCCTTCATGCCAAAGACCTCCAAACCGGTGAATGATGCTCCCACTTTGGTCCAGCACCGTGCCCTGCACCTCATTCTTGTTCGTGTCTGAACCCCAATAACGAGACTACAACAGAATACAAATATGTCAAAAGCCTGAGATATGCTGTGAAACGAAACACAGAAAAGTCGCTTGCAATAACTAAAAATGACTGAGTAATCCAGGAAGTCTTTGATTTCACCTTAACGAAGGTAATCTTGCAGGTGCACACGTTGCTTTTGAGGTTGCTGATGGTGACTTCTCCGTAATGCTCCAGATAGCGCTGCTGACTGAGGACGTTGTGGATGCAGGTCACTACTTTGTTCCACTCATAGTGATCTCCATACCTGGACACAACACCAAAATCGAGTATTTTACCAAAGAAAAGGGGCAAAATATGTGAATTGTTTGTGTCTTTTGTTTTGTATCATTATCGTTGTTCTACATCATTTTATACCATTATATCAATTGATTAACTCACTGTTTTGGCTTTTGATTGGACAGAATGACCAATCGGAAGAGGACATGTTGCGTTTTTGAAAATTACAATGGACATGTATGCTATTTAAATTTCTGGGACAAAATCATTTATTATATTGTCCCTTGTTCAATCCAAGCCAGGGATATTTGTTGTGTGTTCCAACATTCTCCTTCCCCCGTAAGTTGTCTATCTCAACACTATTAACTGTCAAATAAAGTTGAAAATAACAAATAATAATCCCAAAGATTATGAAATCATAATATTAAACGCTTTGGCTCTGGAAGCCATGAGAAAAATATGGATGGATGTTTTTAGGGATATCCTGACTGTATTTTAAAACAGTGATACTCATTGAAGGTATTTCATGTCTCATTGATCTCAACTTATTTCCAATGGTAGATAACCTTGATCGCTTCACATAAAGTATGGTGCATCTCACATTTAATCCATGACATGTAATAGGTCTAGTCAGTGTCATGCCTCATCTAACAGAGGCCACGTAGTAAATACAGATAGCCAGGTTTAATCTGTTTACCTTGACAGAGTCACATTCACCATCCCTGTTGGCAGAATCTCCAGTGACTTCCCCCAGAATTTATTTTTCCATCGCTGGTCTGTTTAGGAATTCAAATAAACAAGTGTTGTAAGCCTGGCATTAGATTGACTAACTGAAACTAATTAGGAATCTGAAGACTCTCACCTTGCCAAAAGGAGTAGTTCTCTGAGTGAGCATGGCAGGCAGAGATGGGGGGATGGTGGCAGACCTGGTGAAGAAAGAAATAATACAAATGATACTTCATGAGTATTATAGAGGGAACGCATTGTATTGACACTAGCTATCATTTGAGTTGATCTTGTAAACTTGTGAGATACACATTATATTGTGTTTGTTTTTAAGCATCGCTCCTTAATTGGTGCTGCAGCAAATGCAAAAGCTGAATCAGAGATATCGTCTTTTTTATGTCATGCCTTCTGTGTTAAAACCTGAGGACTACATTACCCACAATTATTTAACCAGTGGCTTTGGTAACACCTGCATTACAACATAAAGAGCCTTTATTGTTATGGTAGATAATACAAAATTGAAGCGTTAATTCTGACCACATACCAGGAATTATAATCAATGATATTACCAGAAGCCATTGTATCATGATACTTAACTGCTTAACTGATAAATGTGTATCACAGTCAAAAGTGTTTAGTCTATAAGAAATACACAATTATGACTGTATAATAAGTCACCTAAATGTCAATGTGCCTCCCTGAAATTCTATTTTTCTAAGAGCTACATCACTAAAATACTGTTGTAGAGATGAATTGCTTCATTGAGGACAGTCATTTAATTAATTTTCACTCCACGATAAATGATGTGTTTTTAATTTTTAATAACATGATTAGTTACCGTTATTTTATTACAGCCATAAATCACTCTGCTGATTTGTGCAGCTCTGTGTGTCTGAGCTGCTCCATTACACCAAGGGTGATCCATCTTAATTAAGGGGGATTATGGGGGATAAATGGTGATTGGCCACTCAGAGCTCTTAAAGATCTTCCTGAATCAGATATCCTGTAATAAATGTGTTGGTGAAGTTCTTCCTGAGATACCTGCTCACTGATGTAGCTGAAGCCCCGGTCCTCTCTGACGCACTCGTAAGTCTCCCCCAGCACCGGGTTAAAGGGCTTGTAGCGGTTCCTGAACGTCGCAGTGGAGTAACCAGAGATAGCAAAGGCAGCAATGTAAACCTGTTAGAAATAAAATAACATGAACAGTTTCATCTGTAATTGGTGCAAACTATGAAGTAAACAAATATTGTACACATTTCCATTCCCTTGTCTCTCATTCTCAGGTACTCTGACTTATTTTTAATAATGTATTTTAAGTCTCTGAGCTTGTTTTAAATGTTTCTAGAAAAAGGAGGATGAGGATGTGAAATAGACATTGTTGTTAGTTGTGACATAACCCTCCTTGTTGTTTATTTAAGAAAAATATATATGACATTTTCACTGCTCATTCTGTGTGCAGCGACAAGACAGGAAGCATATCTTAAACATTCATTTTGGTCAATTTAAAAATAGTAAAGACAGCTGCACGGCATTTGGATTCAATCATGCAATCCTAGACTGGAGTCTTTATATATATGAAACGTTCTTCTTAGCAGGTGCATATGCATCAAATCTGCTTGGGTTATAGTGGTGACATGTTCCCCAATGTGCCTTGATGATAGTATTCCTACCATCCTCTGGTAGGGGTCTGGGGTGTTGTTGGCAGTGTCCAGCAGCTCACTGTACTCCAGCTCTTCACACAGCCTCTGCAGCAGGGTAACAGGCTCATTGAGAGGAACAGGCATGGAGACCCGAGCCAGGTCTTTACCTGAGGACACAGAGCACATTAGAAAACTGCTATGTGTCTATACACAAAATGTCTAAGTTATTACAGAGTGGTGAGACTTGCCTATGTTATTGTAGAGGATGGCCATGAGGCCCACGTGGCTGTTGTCCGGACATGGAGCGGGCAGCGTCGTTCGCCAGCCGGTGCTCCTGGGAACGACACCGTTTGGACTCCCGTGAATGCTAGCACGGTACTTCCTGGTGGCCGATGCTGTAATGACAGTGAAATGAAATAATAATAATCACAGAAAAAGCTCTGTTCAGTTTAATTTAGCAAAGCTTTGAGCTAAATGCTAATACACTGACGTTTAGCAGGTATAATGTTTACCATGTTTACCATTTTGAGTTTGTGAGTTAGCCTGCAAACATTTGTTAAAATGCTGGGGGGGGGGAGATCTGGTTTTCACTTTAAACACCTAAAAATAATAATTGGGAAAGGTCTTTATGCACACAAAAAGATTAAAGTTCAGAGTTTCCAGGAAAAAAAACACAAATTAGTTTAAATTATTATTCTTATTATTTATTTAAAAAAATTTACAAGTCTTTTTATTTTCATTATAGTGTACAATAAGCCATTTCATTTACATTGTAATATCACAGTACACTCACTACTTTTAGAAAAAATTGCATAAAGTTCACCAATTTGACCTTTGATCGTGCTCGATGACATCAATATCTCCTCCTCTTCTAACAATCCCGATCTCAGTTTAATGCCTTTGATAATTGATTGGATCACGTTCCTAATTTGCAGGTATCTGAGGAAATCCTTATTTGAAATGCCATATTCTGCTCTTAAATCATTAAATGATTTCAATGTTATATCTTTATGAAACAAATGTTTCAATTGCTTTATACCTGATTTGGTCCATTTGTTTATATTGATTGACAACAAGTATTTGCTAAGATCAGGATTGTTCAAAATAGGAGAAAAGATGGAAATACCAGAGTTATGAACTTTTTTTTGTACAGTCCCTCCAGGCTAAAAGTGTATTGAGCACTGTAAAACATTTGGCCATATTTTTCACCTTATTGAAATCTTTAACAAATATAAGAGTTTCCACTGGCAACGGGTCAAAGATATTGGCTTCTAACTGAACCCATAGGGAATCCTGTCTTCCCAGAGACCAAGATAATACATTTCTTAATTGAGCTGACCAGAAGTAGTGTTGGAAATTGGGAAGACCAAGACCCCCCCCAAGGTTTCTGGTTTCATAAGAGTAATTAACTTGATTCTTGGTTTTTTATTACATCAGATACATTTTGAAATATGTCTATTGAGAGATTTAAAATAATCAGCGGATAAATAACATGGTAACATTTGAAAAAGAAAATGACATCTCGGTAGAATATTCATTTTTATAACATTGATTCCTCCTAGCAGTGATATTGGTAATGTGGACCATTTAGATAAATCCTGTTTGATTTTGTCAATGAGTCAATTAAACAGATTATCCAGGTGTGGTGTTATATTTATTCCTAAGTATTTAAAGCCACATTTTTGCTATGCTCACAATAGCAAAAACCAAAGGTGACAGTGGACATCCCTGTCTTGTCCCCCTTGTTAATGAAACAAAATCTGAGGAACTGCAGTTAGTGATGACCGCTGCTTTAGGATTTTTATAAATTGATTTGACCCACTCTATGAACCGAGAGCCCATATTTAATCTGTTCAAAATAGCAAAAAGAAAATTCCACTCAACCCTGTCTAAAAATTATTTAACGTTATTTTTGACCTAACAGAAGTTTATTTTAGGTTTGCTTAGCATTCTAAATGAACTCAGCGCCCTGGTTTTGTAAGTATTTTATTTGAAAATGTTTTTATTAAATATGTTTCTTAGATAACTTTTTTCTCTCATCGAATAGTGAAGCACTTTGAGAGGATGTTGTTTTTAAAGTGTGCTATACAAATCAAATGTATTATTATTATTATTATTAAAAAAGATGAAACTGATTACAATACAACACTGATATCCTGCTCCCTTCTATCTTATGTACATTGCAAAGACAGTCATTCGTGTACATGTACTCGCCATGTCCTTCCTCTGGCTCAGAGTTGGTGGTGCTTCCATCACTGAGTCCTGATTCATCAGACACCTCAGAGGAACCATCACAAATCACGTCAGCGCTGGCGTCAAAATACTCTGCAGCCGAGTCTGCCACTGAGGGAGGCCTGTGGGATAAGTGTGACGCCGCTGCAGGCTATCCATGGAGAAATAGAAAGAGGAAGAAAAAACCTGCCATCAAACCCACAGGGGAATATGTTCTAGAAGATCCAGGTGACAGGTGCAGCATGAATCTCACCTCTGCTAACGTGTTAGACTGGTGGATGTTGTTTGGCTCCCAGATCTCCTGCAGCTTCTGCCTCTCCTGGGACAGAGTTTCATGCACTGACTTCAGAGAGGCAAGCACTGAGGAGGAAAGAGAAGAGAAGTCTCAGAGGAAAGGTTGATGCAGATTCATTTCAGATTCTGAACATCTTTAACATTGTCCGCCTTGCATAATCATATTTCTGGAACAGTGTTAGTTTTTTCTATTGAAACTATAGCTAAATATGTTAGTCAACTATATTTTTTATATGAATAAACTGACACAATGTTAAGATGGCATCAATGTGAAGATTAACATGCAATACTATTGAAGGAAATTGACTCAAATGTTGTTAAGAAATTAAATTTAGGATAATAAGTTATTGTTTCTATCCATATCAGGAATACAGTGGCCAAACACAATGTGCAAAGACAGGAAAAGTCAGAATAACGTACTTACTTAAATTAAAGATCTCCTATCATACTATTTTTAGGCATTTATTATGGGTCTCTAAAAATAAAAATATAAAAAATCATGTCTATGATGTGTTTTACTCAAAATACCAAACATACCTCATATCCCTCTGTTTCAGCCCTGATTCTGGGTCTAAAGCTTTAAAAAATAGATAAAATTTAAAAAAGAAGCGGGTGGAGGATGAAACCGTGATGAAACGCCATATCATGTTCATAACCACATCAAGGATCATTTCTGAAACAGTATGAAACTCAAATGCTTTTTTTCTTGCGGGTTTACCACAAGGTGAGTACCTTTTTATTTCCTGCTTTTTTACACATACTCTCCAGTACAGCGTTAGCTCTGAGTGTTAGCGATGCTTGCTCATGTAAACAAAGACCATATTACTTCCAAAACACGTCGGGCATTGCTTCTGATAGCAACGTTTCTGAAAGGGCCGTGGGTCCACATTTCCAATATTACGTCATATTAGACGCAAATCTGGATCAGCTCCGTTTGTACCCACACTTTTAGAAATGTTGAGAGGGTTGTATTTTCTGACACTTTGTGAAATCCCTGACACACTGGCAACACATATTTATGTATAAAAGACATCGAAAAGTGCATTTTGCATGATAGGAGACCTTTAAAATGACCAATTAAGAAATAGGGCTTAGGAGAAAAAACAAGGTGATATCGTGGTTAAAATCTTCAATATAATCTGTGACTAAAACAGTTTTTACTGGCTTAAACTAGGCTAAAATAGTTTAGCTTTTATTTGACTAAGATTTTACTAAAATGCCCTAACTTGAAGTAACCAATACTTGCCAAAAAAACAGATGAGGTTTACTAAATATGATTAAAACAAACAAGGACACTGACTCAACATTTAAAATAATAGCAGTCAAGATGGACACTACTGTAGATTCTCTAATCTTTATTGGATTTTGCTCTTTTAAAATGGAACATTGTAAGGATCCCTGTGTACCTGAGTGTATAAATGCATGTTTGTGTTTTTCTGACCTCTTAGCGATATGGTGCAGATGTCCTGGTGGACCTTCTTTCCCTCAGGGGATGTGACAGTGGGAGGGGACAGCTGGGAGTAGACGTAGTCTGGGATAGAAGGGACGGACGCACCGAGCTGAGGCGAGCTGCCCAGGTGACTGGAGGACAGCTAGGAAGGTGAACAGAACATTTGTAAAGATTATATTACTTTGGCAAAGCAACAAAAATTGCTCAACGCATCAACTTTTTAAGAACCTCATAATAGCAATATCTTTCTAAGATTTTCCCCATACAGTTGAGACTATATCGTTGTAAAGATCAAGGTTATTGACAAAGCATTATACTTCCTAAGAGAGCCCCTAAAGTGACCAACTATAAGAAGCAGGGAGGAGGACTTTTAAGAGGCTTAAGAGTTTCTTAAGCAGAAGGGAAAATGGCGGAAAGACAAAGAGATAGGAGAAATAATATCTAAACTCTAGATGACAGTAAGGAAATACAAAGATAAAACAAAAAAGATTAATACAACAATGTTTGTGATAGATCTGGTACAATCTAATATATTGTAGGACTTATTAACATTTAGAACATCCGGTTGATTACTTTATTTATGGCTCAAACCTGGACCTTTAGTACCACAGCCCTGCTGATTTTCTGTCCCACCAGCTATTTGACATTGTTCACTTTAAGGCACTTTAAGTTTAAATTAGGTCATTTATGTTTAATAATAAATTAGCCTGCAGTACTACGGCTATCCATTGTTTAGGATAGACAACCAACAAAAAATCTAGCATCTAAAGAATATGTAGGTTTACTTGATTGATCTATTTATTTACTGAAATGTTCAAATTCACGTCATTTCTGAACCCTGTTCTGTGGGAAAACATGGTTTTTGAAGTTGAATACAAATGCTTTAGAGGTAAGGGGTCTACCACACTGAAACACACATAATAAAACATATTATTCATTTTCAGAACATTTAATAATTCTTATGAATCAAGTTGTCTAAACCCATTCCCACTCACCGATTTAGTCATCCCACGAATAGGCTTTGGGTAAGAAATACAACGCAATTTCAGAGGAGGATCGGGATATCAAATTCTTCAATTCTATGTGTTCTAAGTCAATTATCAGTAAAATAATAAATGTAGCATTTCAATACAGTTAGTAAGTTACAGAGCATTCTTACCTTTCCTAGGGCCTCCACTCTGGATAATGTGCGAGAGTGCCAAATCTTCCCTGACCTCGGCTTCTTTGGCTTCTCAAGCAACAGATTCTAGAAAATAAAAAACAAAAAAATATTGTATTGCCATAAATGTTTTTTATTTCATGTCATGCTACTCAGAAACAGCAGTATACCTGTGTGCTGATGATGCGCCTCAGGTCTCCGTTATTGACAGCCTGGCCCGCCTCCAACAACTGCAGCTTCTGGATTAACCGGTTTATCTCCGAAATATCCACATGGCAACGATTCAGCTCTGGGAGAAAACAGAGGGGAATATTAAAGGATTCATCGATTCATGGATATATGCTTTACTATAACACTGTCAGACTAAGGATGGACAGTTAAGGAAATAAAATCAAAACCGATGCACCTAAACTATAGATATCGTCCTATTTATTCCAAATTGTCTATGTATCGCTTACATTTCCCACCACGCAATACACTTGACATACCTTTGAGAAAATGTATATGATTTACGCACAAATGTTCCCCTTAATATCATATATCACACCCATAACAATTGTTTGTATGTCATTTAATAACCCATTGTTATCTTGATTTCTTGAGGAAAACTTAAAAATAAGAAAAAGTCATATCAAAACATTCTGTTTATAAACAGTGTCAGTATATTCCAAATTGTATCTAAGACCACATCTTTAAAAAGACTATTGCATGAACAGTCCCACTATATATGGTACTGTGGCCCCCTTTACTTTAATTCATCAACACTTTTGGATTCTTTGTTCACCATGGAAACATGCAAAAAAAACTGTTTTCTTTACGATTTAAAGGGTAAGTAACTGATATATAAATTATAATATATTTAATATATATTATGCATGAAACTACCTTGCACACAGGTGTCTGGGTTGTGACTGTGCTGCAGCCAGGCCGACACTTTGCTGTTCACAGCGGTGTTGGCGGAGGGCAGCATCCCTGTGGAGCTCTGATGACCAAAATACAGACACGTGGTTAATATGAGTCAGCTTTAAACATTGTTCTGTTAGGTCTAAAACAACTCTTATTTTATATTCACCAGATCTCCATTTCTCTGAGCTTGTCCAGCTGCACCTCCGTGTGTGAGCAGGATGCCGCTGTGACCATGAGCCGCCTTCTTGTACAGGCGGTGGGCTTGCAGCTTGGTAAACCAAATGTAGAAGAGCTCATGGCTCTTTGCCTTGGAGGAACAAGAAATGCATGTGTTAAGCTTTTTAATGCTGACGCCAAACCGATTGTTGGTTTGAAAAGTATGTTCATTTACCTTTAAGTGGTAAAGAATGTCTCCTGTGTCCAAGTCAATCCGATTGGACTTCTTGTTTACCGTCATGACTGCCAGGCTCACATCTAAAGAGCCCTGGACTCTTCCAATGGTGACCTTAAGAGGACATTCAAATCAGTCATTCTTTATAGTAGGGGGAACAAAATGTCATTAACTATGTTCACTTACATCATGTTGGTTTTTGGAGTAACGCAAGTACCCGGCTTCCAAGACAAAGTATCGCTGAAAGAAAAGGTCAAACATCATCTGCTTGAAATTGATTCCTTCATTACTAAAAATGAACATACAAAATGAGAGAGTGGATGCTTTTCTCACCTTGTGCCAACCTTTCAGTGGCCACTTCCTCCTTTTCAGGAGATATCCCTCACAGATCCCTGGGATGGTCGTGTCAGGAGGGTTCTCACCTCCAGGCTGAGTTTCTACATGAAGGTCGTCAATCACCTCCCAGTCTTTGATAACCTAAACAGAATGGGTAGGATCAAATAAAAACACAAAGAAATGGATTGGATGACCAGTGTGAGTCCCATTTTCTTTGTATTATTTGACATACTATTTCATGTTTTTGTCAGGTTTTTCATGTAATAGCGTGACAAAACCTTATATTCTGCTGAAATGTGCATGAATTAACTTTGTCAGGAAAAGGATAAAGGGACTATTTAATGTATTTCCTTTATTTAATTTTATTTAACTAATATATATGAGTAATCTTTGTATTTTGTTGAATTTTGAATATCCGAGAATAATATTTTTGAGATTTGTGAACAGGTATAACTTTTATTGTTAGACCATTTTAAGTGTTGTTTGAAAATGTGCATTCTGGATGTATCTTGTAAGGCTTGGAAAATGTGACACAATGATGACACATTTTGACAGCATTGATTTGACTGATTTCCCCTGCCTCTCGCTCTCACCCAATCAGCCAAAGCACCTGCTCACTAATATCAGCGGTTTCATGCAAAAATAACAACTGTTATCCAAAATAAAGATAGGATATTTTAAACTACAACAAAAGTCACATATTATCCTGGTTGAATAGTAACTGATATAACACTGAGTTAGATGCTGCGTATCACAGCGCACTGAGATTTGTGACAAACTGTAAAGCATTAACCCATCACTGTACCCTGTATGCAAGGGCTGGTTTGCTTTCACTAACTGTACGGAGGCTCAGTCACTGGTACATTTTTATATACAAAGCCATGTTAGGGAAACTTCCATCTTATATCTGCTCCCTGATCTCATGGTGAATTGTAAGTGGCTACTGCCTGAGATCACATGCTGTAGTTTTATTAAATGTGCCAACTGCTAGGACTGTCTTAGGGAAGATAGCTTTTAGATGCGCAGCTCCTCTGTTACATTACATTGCATTTAGCTGACGCTTTTATCCAAAGCAACTTCCAATAAGTACATTCGACCAGGAAGACACAACCTTGAAGAAAACAGAATCATATAAGTACATCAGGTTTCATAGAGCCAAACATTTCAAGTGCTACTCAACTGCTTTAGATAAGCCAGTCCTTTATTAGTATATAAGTGCTTTGTTAATAAATCTATCGCTCAAAGTGGAGTCGAAAGAGATGAGTTTTCAGTCTGCGCTGGAAGATGTGCAAGCTTTCTGCTGTCCTGATGTCAATGGGGAGCTCATTCCACCATTTTGGAGCCAGGATAGCAAACCCACGTGTTTTTGCTGATGGGAACTTGGGTCCCCCTCGCAGTCAGGGTGCAGCGAGCTGTTTGGCTGATGCAGAGCAGTGCCCGTGCTGGGGTGTACGGTTTAACCATGTCCTGGATGTAGGAAGGGCCAGATCCATTCGCAGCATGGTACGCTAGTACCAGTGTCTTGAAGTGGATTCTAGCAGTCACCGAAAGCCAGTGGAGGGAGCGGAGGAGTGGTGTGGTGTGGGAAAATGTTGGAATAGTCTGCAATTGAAATGGAAACTGAGCAATCTGGTGCCACTAAATGTTTTTAAAGCTCGGTTGGATGCTACTCAATCGGAAGCTGTTGGTACCTGCTCATGTGGATAGTTATGTAAATTGTAATCCCTGTAATGATGCTGTAAAATGTCCTTTTTGTTGTTCTGTTTATGTTTTTATGTTTCATGTGGAACCTACTTGAGCAGGTCTCCCTTGAAAAAGAGATCAATGATCTCAATGGGATACACCTGGATAAATAAAGGTTTTAAATGAAATGAACATTCAACTCCCCTTAAACAAGGAACAATTAAATGCATATACCCATAACCCCCTCTGTTGAGGTGAACTGTGACTCACCTGTCTGGACGACACGGTGCTGCTGCTCCGAGAGTGGGAGGGCTTCCATTTCGGGGAAGACTTCTCCAGGCCGCTCGCGAGGGACTGGCTGCGGTTCAGTGAAGATCCGTAAGATTCCATTTCAGACTTTAGACTCCCCTCCCTGATAGCGGAGAGATCATATTTTTAATGATATCATTAAAAACAAATAGAAAGACACATCAAAGAAGCTTTGGAGGATGCTTTTCTTAAATGGCAGGAGAAATGCAAAGACATCTGAGGTAGAGCAGCAAATAACGTTCTTTTTCATATTTCTGATTTGTTTTTTTTCTGATTGAGCAAAAATGGTCGTCGCAAGTTTGGCCTTGTGGTGACATTCAATTTATTACCAATGTTATACAACAGAGGAAAGCTGAAAATCATCACAATTGAGAAGTTGGATTGTTTTCCTAATAAAAAAACGTTTGATAATTATTCCTCTTTGGTTGTTGAAAAGCAAATGATTGCCAACGAGATGGCTCTACAAGCAGGGAACCGAAGTGAAAGTGTTAAACAGCTCAACAGAACAGCAGGTGAGATGGAACTCTGGGTAATCCAGTTACCACTACCTGGATACACTTTGTACATCCTCATCCAGATCACTCTGGATCTAAAGTCCCCACACTGAGCTCTACCCCGAAAACTATATTCATGCCGAAACCAGACAATTGATACAGTACATTTTCTATATAAATATGGCTGAAATGAAGTTTGTTGGCAGATAATCATGCAAGTTAACATGATGGAACTAGCTTCAGCCGCCACCATTTTCCTTTTTTATTGCGTTAGAAGTAAAAATAGGAACAATTTAATATGATAATGTCGAGTCATTCATATGGTAACTGTCATGGAATAGTCTCTTAATTTTGAGTTTTTCAACATGCTTGGGGGGTTAAAAAAAGACAAACACCCTAGAATGCTCTTATAAATCCTTGCATTGAAGCTTATAATGATCATTTTTGAGTAACGCTGTAATGCAAAATATTGTTATACCAGTTATTTTAGGATTAGGGTTAGTAGGCAAAAGAGAATGTATCCAACATTGTTTAAAGAATAAAAAGAAGAAGAATATTTTATGTTTGTGTCACAGTATTGATTGGTTTGGTCATTTGGGCTCTTGTTTATGTAACAAGACTGAATGAACGTTATTGGACAGGATACTGTACAACAACACCACCGCCTACACCGTCTGCAAGGACAGGATTACTAACGTTTGCTTAATTGGTTTTTCAGGGTTTGTTTTTAGCTTCTCAGACATGAAGGGTCAGGGAGCACTGATACAAGAACTGGCATACGTGCTGAACAATAATAACGTTATGCACTTTTTAAAAGCAAACCTTGAGGCTTGAGGTGATCACAATTGGTTTGCAATGAGGAAAATTGGGACATTTTATTTTAGATTATACGGGCCAGTGTATGCAATATTGTGGTTATTATTTATTATGCAAACCTTATTTTATTCACTCAAGTTTGGAATTTTGTATTCTGTCATTTGTATTTTATATACATTTAAACACAGATATTTTCAGTTTTTGTAACATCACTACTGAAGACACAATATAGGCCATCTTAATTGATCAAAATGAATGAAGCCTTACAACAGAGCTGATTTCCCTATGAGTCTGGGCAGGAGCAGACCGGCTTGCTGTTATGTAAGGCAGGAGAGGATGGGAGTAGCTGACCTCAGAGATAACAGCATGTGGTGGAAACAGGATGAAAGGATTTACACGATTCTGAGCTCGCTTAGTCAGGAAGGAACACAAAGAATATTGTACGTAAAATTTGGTTTGGATATCACTGGATGGCGATGAAGTTACTTTACAGTTGCCACAAGACATTTACTTAGCGTACAAAGTATTATTATTTAACTTTTCTTAAACGGAACTCACCTTTGCAAACTTAACAATTTTCAAACTTCAGTTTGAAATCTAGAAGTATATTGTTTAAAGTACACGTTTCACAGTTGCATCATGCACAGGTCATGCACTTTAATAAAATGTTAAATCATTTGAAGTAACTTTTAAAATGCAATAAAGTATTTCAAGGGCTGCTCAAAGACTCTTATTGTCAGAATGCCACAATTCCTCTTATTTGAACCAGAATAGAGCAGACCAAGAGCTCCCAAACGGGAGGCAACAAAAGGAAAGTCAGCTGAGGTGAAGGGTGCATTTGGGCAACAGCCACCAAACTGCATGGTGCCAGAGAATGGGGTAGGTGCAGAGATTATGACAGTGATATAATCTTGCTTCTTTGAAAAAAATGCAGCCAATTAAAGATTAGGGACGTATAATTATGAATGGGTGTAGACATTACCTCCTCAAATTGCAAAGGATTCCGTTTATAATCTAGAATATGAGACATTTACATCACCTGGAGGGAGGAATATTGTGTGCCGTCAGCTGTAAATGTGTGTGATTGTTAGAGACGTTGCCTGTTACACACACTCTGCAATGTTTTGACAGACAATGAATTTATAAAGCTCAATAAGAAAGCCGGTACACTCGTATACTTTAGTGAAAATGGTTCCTTATTAGCAGCCAGTTCCATTTACTCAGTGGCCCGAATGTAACAAATTGGCTCCCACACTCACTTGAATTGCAAAAGTCACAAATAATTATTTCTTGAAATTAGGCCTCATGCTGGAGCTTTTGTCCAGCTTTTGTTTTACCTTTGGTTATCATACGCACCTGTCTCATGAGACATGACCTATATGCGGGAATGTTTCCCACATCCTTAATGCCACTCAAGTCCTTCAGGGCCCATGTGAACTAGTCAGGGTCTTATCTAAAGCCCATTAAGATGTCCCTGAGCCAGCAGAGAAAAGGAAGACTATAGTAACCAAACAAATGTTGTATATTAACAATAGTAACAGGAGCCAGGGTGCATACACGACAGAGATAACTGCATATCAACATTTAAGATATATGAACAATTCTGATGGTTTGGTTGGGTTATTCCCCTCAGAATTCAAACTTAACTTTGTGTTTTTAAAGCCATGAAATGAGTCTTACCTGAAATTAACCCCCTTCTCTCATCATCTGTTGCAGTCCTCTGCGCCTGATAAATCCAAACAGTGTCTCATTAGGCGTTAAAGAAGCTGCGAGGAATCACAATTTCGAATAAGAAGAAGACAGAGTTGTTTTCCTTCGAAAATCATTCAAAAAGTCAAACTACATGTTACTTCCACAGATTAGCACCAACTCTGATCACATAATCTCCCCGGAAGTGCCTCTCAGCTGGTGGGTGACTCCCCCCAATCCAGAGATGTGCCTCTACAACAAAGGAGGAGCGTGCCGTGCGCAATGTGTCCTGGGAATTATCCGCATTAGCTGGATTACACCGCGTCTAGCAGGGCTGTAGTGGAGGGTAAATCCAGCCACTCTACTCACCTAGTGTATTCTGTTCTAAAGCAAAGGGGGGATCTTAAATAAGATCTTAACATACGACAAATGTGGTATTTAAGGGGGAACAGGCTTACATCCATTTTTGGTGTAAATTATTTATGTGTCGATCATTCTATGCAGATTAAATATATGTTGTATTATTCATCACCTTAATAGTTTGCAGGTGACTGCAGCTTGTATCTTTTGTGATAATCAAATTAAAGAACATCTGCAAATCGATGATTTCAAAAATTTAGACAGCATGTACTAAATAGAAAAATTCAAACAAAATTCAATGCTTTAAAAAACCTTTGAGCTCCTGTAATTATAATTGATTTGATTTGATTCCCACTCTAATAGATAGTGAATCTGGCCAAAACTTTTTTTACTTTATTTGTTGTTATGTGTGTTGTGTATAAATCATGTACATTTATGTACAAACATTTTGTTTATAAAAGTATACGGTTTGATGTTCCCTCTGATATGATATGGAGTGATTGGCCTGAATAGTGTTCGTCTGCCTTGTAAAGGCGGCCATTATAGACTAACTGACCCAGATTAACATGCCCTAATCTGCAGATTAACTTTAGTCAGGATCTGTGACCACTTGTGTTTATTTTGGCTGGAGTGGCATTTGTGGTTCCACTTTACAAAACTTCTGTCACTGAATCTAATTTTGAGATGAATAAAAACTCTTGTTTTTATGCATTTTTTATTAATCCTGCAATTCTTAAATCCAAATTAAAAAAAAAAGAGACTAAGCAATACATTATGTTTACATCGTTTATTTATGTGTGACAATATCCTTGAACTAAGGAATTGCATTTTTCAGCTCTGTCCGTCCAAGACTTCCTCTGATAGGTTGAGAAGCACGGAAAGCAGCTTTTTCACAGCAGCCACAGTGCTCCTATTGGTGGATGCACATTGTTTGAATTAGTTGAATTTAACACCATGCTCTGAGATTGAGTAAACCAACAACTTGTTCTTTGTGGAGTAATCTTAAAAATCTGCCTTGTTCTTTGGTGCTTAATTACAATAAATTGCAAAATATGCATCCAAGCCGACGTTCCCTTGTAATTTCAAGCAGTTGGAAATCTGCAACATTCCCATTGTTTCCTCTCCAGCTCTACGTGGCCTCCTGGGCTTTAGGGGCTCCCTCGGAGCTCTGCTGTTTGACGTGCTGCTGCAGGAGAGCAGAGAGCTGGGCCGGGTGGTGCTGCAGCATGGCGGCTGTCTGGGAGGTCAGCAGGGTCAGCCCACTGACCAGCTCCCCGTGGACCACAGCCACCGAGGGCAGCTTGGAGTAGCTCACGACCCCCTGTGCACTCAGCAGCGTGTTGTCTATACAGGCTCCTGTTGACAGATGAGCAAGGCAGAGGTGGATAAGAAGCAGTTAAATGATCACTATCTGTTTAATATGGTTTTCAGGGGAGGAAACGAAGAGTAAAACATGCTGCTCTGCTTTGAGATCAAAATGTATTTAACGCACAATATGTTATTTCCTGACACTCAATCAGAACAAAAATAACCGAGTAAATTGGGTATGTAGAGTAGCGTGTGATCATGGGAATTGTCGTCTTTATTACATTCTTGCCGTAATCTTTTCTAGTTAGGATTCTTTAACATTCAACGTTGTGATTGAAATTCCTGGAGCAAATAATCAGAACACAGAGCTCTAAACAGATGTCTGACACTGAAGATATTTTCCATCAGAGTTATAACCAGTTATGTTTCATATAGAGAAGCAGGCTCTAGAAGGCACCTGTCAGATAAGATATTATATTCTGTCTATTTATTTTCCGTTTCATTATCTGTATTCATGAGACAGAAGGAAGTCACCTCTTAACACAGCTGATGCAGAGAGCCTGAGAAAACAGGCGCCATCTTATCTCCATACACTAGGGCGCATAAACACCAAGGCCAAAAGCCTGCTGCCTGTGCCGAGAGCCCAACCTGAACTGAAGTGAGGACAGCAGTGGAGAATTAATAGAAAAAGACTAGTTAAATACGTCCATTAAAAGTAATGAAGGTTGAATTATTCAGAAAAGGTCTCCATAGTACTTTTCCCACAAAGGTTAATCAGAACTTAGTTCATGAGAACTCTTTAGTTCTCATGAACTAAGTACAGATCGCGTTCACACCGAAATAAGTCCCTGGGGGAGGATTAGGCAAATGAAGCCGCTGACGTCACTTCTTCTTCTTATGCTTTGGGTTTACTGGCAGGCCGCAAACAACTTCACAGCATATACTGCCGCCCAAAGTCCCCGGCCGGAAGTCCCCGGAGTTGGGGACTGGCTTCAGAGTAAATCGCCAGAACGCAGACACCTCCTCATCTCCACCGCTCCCATGTTTTTTGTTGTGTTGCCATAAGTTAGTCTCTCTCCGTTGGTGCGCTGGGCTAATGCTAATAATGCTAATGCCAGCAAATAAAATGGCAACTTCACAAAACTTTTCAGAGTTTTACAGGGCGTGGTTTGAAATTCGCCCAGCCAATCAGATATTTGAACTTTTTTGTCCCCAGGAAAGTACCACCTCTCTAGCAGGGACTGAAAAGGGGTGAAAAGTTCTCTGAACTAAGTACTCTTTTTGGTGTGAACGCAAAATCCCAGGAACTATCGGAACTAAAAAGGGAAAAGTACGGGGAAAAGTACTCCGGTGTGAAAGCGCCTAATAAAAAAAGTGTTCCTCAGCCACGTTCACGGGAAACGGAACTCCCGTACGGGCTGTGAACCGAGTTGTTTTACATTTTAAGCCGAATAAAGACACTGAATAAAGTGTTAAAAAGCACCGTTTCTGTTCTGCTTAGCTGTTTTGCTAACATAGGGTGTTAAATTAAGTTCCTTTTTGTGTATCATTATTTTGTTATTAAATTGTTAGGCCTTTGTGTTGTGTGGATTTTGGGCCCATCGTTTGATTAAATGAATATGTAATTCCTGGCTTGTGATCTTTGTCACTCTGCATATCAACGTTTTTCTCTGCATGCAGACACAGAAGATGAACGTACCCAGGAGTAGCATATGTCGGCTGGTCCTCAGAGACGACAGCATCTCCTTCACCTTCGGCTCTTTACTAATGAACAGAACCGTGTGACCAATGAAGAGAGGAGCCATGTTGGAGTAAGTGCTGTCTTTCAGGAACGAACGCACCACCTTAAAAAAGCAAGATTAAGGATTAGACTAAACTAGGATATTTTTAACATCTTAAATAAGGTCATCATAAACCATAAGTTCCCTGTACATTTAGGATCAATACTTTGTTTAAAATTCAACATTATGGGAGGTTTTTTTTCTGACATGATACATTTTCTTTACTTCATTTAAAAAGGGAAAAATAGTCAACGACACAACAATTTTAGCATTACCTGGTTGGGGAAAAATTTCACTGTGATGCCATGTTTATGAAGTTTGTACTTGAGAAGTATCATTTCGTCAGCAGTACTGCCGCTGTTCTGGACCACAGCGATCATCTTTGATTCCTGGAACACGCTCTTCATTTTCTTCTTAACGAGTATCGTGAAAGGGTCATCCTGGTGGAATAAAAGAGAAGAGTTTGGAAAAGTGAATTTATTTTAATAAATAAATACACACTTATTTTTCGACTATTCCCTTTATTCAATTCAACAAAAGAAATTGGATACAGACAAAGTGAAAAACAGTATGTAATAATAGAAATAAATTGTTAAGATTATTTAAATGAATTGACTATTTGAACATGGTATTAAACTATAATTGGCACATCAACACAAACACTCCAAACATTGTTTTTACCCACACTCTTTAAAAAGGTAAGATTTGTATTTGGAAATGGTGCAGAATTCCCAGAATCCCAGAGCTTAACTTCTAGGACATGTACCGACCCTTAATTGCACCCCTATGTAAGTGCAATGTTTTGGACTCAATACACTTTGCAAACTAAATTGTAAACATGACATCCAGCTCTGGAAATGCATGCACTTAATACCTCATATCTGTCAGATAGAGGATGAAAAGGGGGGACTGTTACCTCCTGGTCTCTGATGGTTTGTCGTGGATAAGCTCCAGGAGGAGCGGGTCGTGGGGGTGGAATGTACCGTGTAACTGACATCAGCTTCTGTTTGAGAAAGTGCAACGGCCTCTTGTGTCGAGTCACAGCTTTGGAGCCGTGCCGAACACACTGTGTGAAGGGAAGCCATCCTGAAAGACATGCAGTGTGTTAAACTTCTGCTAACATGAAATAAAAGCTGAGGCTGCTCTGCTAACACCAGCTAGCCTGTCTAAAACACGCTGTTTAACTGAAACGTAGCTGAACATGCTTATTATAGATAGAAAAGACAGTAGTAGCTCGTAACTGACACAAAGAAAAATGCTAGAAAGGCAGAATAAACGTTAAATTACCCTGTTTCGGTAGTAATATTCGACACAAGGTCGCCGCCATCTCTAACAGTATACGTTATTCAGGAAGTGACGTTGGCACAAATGCTGCATTCACCAATATCGGAATATAGAGAATCACAACAGTGTACAGATTATTTTGTAACTGTCATTATTGGGACATTTGTTATACATTACTGCAACACACATACATAATCCTCAATTTCACTGGATTTTGTGGTAAATCTGAACCAAAAAAACTAACTTTTACATAGAGATTGAATAACATGTTTTCCCACTGGCTTCCTCGTAATTACAGATATAACTTGAACGCAGCACCATTTAATAGTTTTTCAGATTTTGTATTTAAATCATACAACGCTTTATTTATAACCAAAGTTTACGTGTGAAAATATATTTGAAAATTATTTGGACATGCATATTACAAACAGTTGGTCCAGTTACAAAACAAGTAATCGGCTACTTTACGTAAAGGAGGATGTGTTGTTACGTCAGCGTCAGTTTGACAATCATGAGGCGCATACTCATTGCGAATTTACTATTGAGGCAGAGCAGTTTATTTCTCAGAAATCCTCGTTATCATGCCTCTCTGACAGCGGGTCATCGACGTGTCTGTGCACGGAATTTCTGCCGGAAATCATCGAGCGAGGACACAAACATGGACCTGAGTAACATGAGGAAGAAATACAAAGGAGATGAGGACGTGAGTTACCTGTCAGGGAAATACACAGTCATATAACATCATATAGTGTGTAACTGCAACTGCAAGGTTATTATAATTTAAGTTCAATGAAGGTGGAAAAACACTGCTATAAATTTGTTTTTATATCTACCCGGTTGTCTTGAGAAAAAAACTGAGACTTGTACAACCTATAAGCAAATCTAGGTATTCCAAAGATAGTGACACTGGTTGGCTCATTCATAAGGGCCTGTGCAGGGTCGGCGTCATGGGGGGTCATTCGCGGGTCATGCCCCCCCAAATGAGTCACTGTGCCCCCCAACGCAGGGTGGGCAAGCCTTGCCACTTTGCCGTTGTTTTCTTTTTTTAATCATATAAGTGAAAACGTTTCCACTAAAGGTTTTTTGTGTGAAATACATCAGAAATAAATAATACAAATATAAAACACAGCCTGAGGTGTGCTCACTGCTGCTCTCTGATTGGTGTGTTGCTTGACCAATGACCCCTGACCTTTTTGTGTTATCATTACGTGGCTGTGTGTTTAGATGAGAGCCCAGTGGCGATCTGTTCATCTGTTATACTGATTATACAGTAAAGCCATCAAAAATAATATGATATACAGTACAGTACAAGTACATGGGTCTCTGTGTTTCATTCAAGCTCTGTATGTGTGTGGCACGAGCGCATTTTGTGAGTGCGTGAGCGGTAACGTGGAATGTTGTTGTTAGCATCTGGTTAGCTAGCTATGCTAACGGTTATAAAGGGCTGTTTCTACACCAAGGTGGAGGAGAGTCCTCTCCTGTGAGACTGAGAGGATCTTATAACGTCAGCTCAGTGAGGTAAGGACTCTCTCAGTGTTTAGATAGTTCACTTTAGTGTAAGTTATCTCAGTGGGTCTCAAACGGTTTGGTCACCATTTATGTAAGTATTTTCGAGGAATACCTTTATATGATTATAGTTATTAAAGAGAGAATAAATGAAAAACGGGTATGAAATACTATAGGACAGTAACACAAGAATACAGTTTAAAAGGGGAATGATTAGTAAAATATCCATAAAGAAAAAGTAAATGTGTGTACAGTTCTGTTTCATATGGATGCTGAGAGATGTAGGCTATCCATAGATCTCTTCACTTTGCTCTCAAAGTGCACCAGATTGATGCTTTTAACTTCAATATTTTAAAAATAATCTTCCCGGGGGAGCATGCCCCCAGACCCTCCTAGAGGAGGTTAGGTCCACCCCCACCTAAGACATGTTCACATGGATAGGATACTAAATACATTTGCACACTTTTTATATGGTGGCCTATGTCCATATCAAATCAAATCAAGTTTTATTTATATAGCACATTTTTCAACGATTTTTGGTCGAGCCAAAGTGCTGTACATATAATAAAAAATAACCTACAGTAAAGACACTTTACAGCAAATACAACGGCACAGTTTATGCAGAATATCAGTATGAGAAAACGACACCCTCTGTCCTTATATGTTTCTGTTTTGGTGGTCGTGCCACAACGGTGCATGTATGCACAAGTCATAGGTGCGCTATACAATAGCACTACACCCCTGCAATGTGTGTGAAAGAAAATAGACTTTACAGCATGTTTTTTTAAATTGAAGTTGCGTTGGTGTTTGTGTGTTGGTTGTTGACGGCAGTGTGTCCCCCCTTGGTAAATGATTGCCCCCCCATTCGATTTGTTCTAGAGCCGACCCTGGGCCTGCGTGAGGTTTATGTAAGGTCAGTAGTGTCTGTTTTCAGTCATTTATCAAAGTTAAAGAGCTACTGCCAGACTACACAAATACTAATACAAGTAAAAGCTTCCAAAACCTTACTTAATAAAAGTAGGCTATCTATCTAGCAACATTCTCAGTCAGTTATGTTATTGGAATAATATGACTGCTGCATTCATGTGCATGGTGCATTTTAGTGCTGTAGATGTTGCAGGATGTATCATATTCTTTAAGATTCCCATATGTTTGTAGCTGTATTGCTGCCCTATTAGAACCACATCTTTAAATAGGACAACTTCTATAGCCCTGTTTTGACTTTTGCATATTCCAGTTGATCCAAGAGGCTTTTAAAAAAGTGTAATCTTAAGAAGCAGGAACATTATCTTCAGTCATTGAGGAACACTAAATCCTTCATTTTATCCAAAACACTCAAACCCAAAAGGATCAAGTTAATAGCAACTAAAGCTGTCGAACACATATAATGAGTAAAAATGTAGCATTTTTCCCTCTAAAATGTGGTAGAGTAGAGGTATAAAGTTGCACAAAATGGAAATCCTCTAGTTAACACTAGTTGAGTAAATATATCCACCATTGTCTGTTTCTCAGAACATTCACGTATGATTGATTATTTGTTTCCCAGTGCTTTGAGGAGAGCCAGCTTGTGTCTCTGGACCCGATCACTCAGTTTGGGAACTGGTTCGATCAAGCCACAAAGTGCCCTGAAGTCGGAGAGGCAAATGCTATGTGCATCGCCACAGCCACCAAGTGGGTAACAGAAACTCCCAAAATCAAATGTATTTTCATTTTTGTAACGTCTAATGTCAACTCTCTCCCTGCCTGTCTGTACAGAGATGGACGCCCCTCGGCTCGTATGGTCCTCCTGAAAGGTTACAGCAACGAGGGTTTCCGTTTCTTCTCCAACTACGAGAGCAGGAAGGGTTCTGAGCTGGTGAGTTACTCCACCTTGGAACCCACTGAAAAGTTTGTAGAGCTTACAATGTTCATTTCGATTCCCTTTCTCTGGGAATCAATTGTTTTTCATTTAAGAAGAAATAGACGACAATGTGTATGTGATTCAGCTCCTTTACTGGTTAGTTGTTGCAGCAGCTTGACTATTAATTATTATATTTGTAGGATGTATTGTTATTTATTGCCTTCTATGTTTTTGTCCTCAGGAAAGCAATCCCCATGCATGTCTTGTCTTTTACTGGGAACCCCTTAACCGACAGGTCAGCATCCATCAAGTGCTCATCATTTCCTGCCTTATATTACATATTTTTTATAGATTTTCCACAGTAATACATTTGAATTCTGATATGCAGATTCGCATTGAGGGCAATGTGGAGAGAATCCCCTTCCAGAGCTCCTGTGACTACTTCCACTCCCGGCCAAAGAGCAGCCAGATCGGGGCAGTTGTGAGCCGACAGAGCACTCCGGTTCCTAACAGAGATGTAAGACCCCAAACAATACCTTCATATGTACGTAAATACTTTAAAGGCTCACTTTTTACTGTCTTGTCTTGTCTTTTTAGTATTTAAGGCAGAAGAATGCAGAGCTGGAGGAGAAGTACAAAGACACAGATGTGCCTATGCCTGATTACTGGTGAGCATCAGACCACTTGTTCTTTCTATTATAACATCTTCAAATCATGAAAAGGTGAAGGAACTTTGTTACATTTTACTTGCAAGAATCCATTAGTCATAGTTAATGCCATAGTACTTTATTATTGCCGAGTGGGCCAGTTCTCTTGTCCAGTACACTTCATTTGACCATTTACCCTTTGGTAACCCATAGGACTATCGCTCAGTCTTGTGAACACATCAAAACAATGTTATCTCATCATTTCCTGATTGAAATAACTGTCCTTTGTGAACAGGGGCGGCTACATCGTCAAGCCCTCCCTGATAGAGTTCTGGCAGGGTCAGACCAACCGGTTGCACGACCGCATCGTCTTCACCCGGCCCAAAGATGGAGAGACGGAGCTGGGGGAGTTTCAGCACGCTGCCGAGGGGGGCTGGGTGTACCAGCGTCAGTCCCCGTGAGAACTACCTCAACTCATCGTTCATAATCAAATGTGTTGAACTCTATGGAAGTAAGCGCTCGTCTCTAGGTACTTCAATGTTGATTTCATAGGTGCTACTGTGTGAAGGATTCATCTACAAGCAAACTGTGTTGTGTCATCTCCTCGTTCTTTATGTCAGTTCATTTATTTGGAGGTGTGACGCTCTTGTGGTACAACTTGAATTGTCTTTATGTCATGAAAACATGCTGTATGGTTTACAGAAAAAGAGCAAAGTCAACCTGGTTGCGCTAAATAATGATTGACAGGGACATTGTCTATTCAGCCTTGTTGTCCTAACGTTGCGGATACTGTGTCCTGCATCTTAAAAAGCACAACCTGTACCATAAATGCACCCCTCAATGTTGGAATAATCTGTAATGCTTTGGTTTTTAGAGGTCTGTTCCTAATAAGTTCCAGAAGAATTATCTGTCAATCTAACAAATAAATACATTCAGTGGCCACTTTATCACTTACACTTGATCATGTAATGCTATCCAAAACCATAAAGTCTACTTTTATGATGTTTATTAAGTAAAAAAGTAATAGAGCCACCACCTATTTCTCCTATAAACAGTACAATAACTAACATGTAACGGAAAATGTACACATTTCCAATTAAAAGCATTTCAGCTCAGCTCAGATAGAAAATGTATGGCAGAGCTGCAACATGGAATTGTAACACATTGTACAAGTGTTCCTAATAAGGGGGCCTCTGATGGTATTCATTGTTTTGTTTTTTCTTTCTAAAATGTTGTAAAATGTTATGTTTGATTGTTGCTACAATTCTGAGCATGTACTGAAGCTTCTCTAGTCAAACCAAGCAACCGCCTCAAATCTTCATTATAATTAGTATTATTTACACCTTATAGAATAACAAGCATCTATATGTGTCTTTCTAGCTGACGACTTAAATTGTGCCAACTATTGTGTGTATCATGTACATGTTGCACTATTACGAGATGTATATTGGTGTTTATTGTTTACTGATGGAAGATGAGAATGTTATTTTGACTTGAATTGACTGAAAAGCCAGATTAAAGTTTAATTTGTAACTGAGGACTGAGTGCATGTGTGGCCAGCAGATGGCAGCACCAACACACAACAAAACACAATCATGTGTAGTCTCACAGTCAAACATACAATCCTGAGGCAACCTTTCAAATGGTCTTTTTATGGAAAGGTTCAATATAAATTAAGTATAACACAAATCAACCTGCAAGTTGGCCTTTAAGCAAAACCAGCTGATCAGGGGATTGTTTTCTTGAATGATCAGCGTTAGTCATCACTGACTTAATAAAAGCCATATAATCAAATGTAAGAAGAGCACACCACTGCGTATCAAATGTCAGTGTCACCATGACAACAAAACCATCCAGCACAAACAAGCTCAGGTGGATAAAAATACTGTAACCCGAAACCAAGATTAAGTTGCTTGAATCATTCATTGACAATACTCAATCAAATGATTGTCTGCACAAATACAACACACTCTTTCTATATTAACTCATCTTGTCATTTTATTAAAAACAAAACTCTTTTTTTGCTTTAGAATTTTAGAAAAACATTACATAAACAGCTTTCATTTAAAATGATTATTTATCACAATATATCAACATCAAAATCAAGTCTCCTATTTACTTTGGTCATGAAAACGTAATAAAAATGTTCTTTTGATTTTGTAAGACGTAAAAAAGGAGGTTTTAATTCCAGCAATCCTTAATAATAATAAAAATAAATGTACAATAAAGTAATTCAAAGGGATGTTTGCATGAGGTGAGGCAGACTGTAGATAAATAACAGAAAGGGAGAATATGAGGCGTAATAAAAACGTCTCCTGTGTGCTGATACCAGCTGTTTGTATTGGTGGGAGTCCATTGGTTACAGTATCTATGGGTGTGGGGCCTTGTGTTGATCCAGTTTAGCACATGTACAGTACAGTAGCACCACATGGTTGTGCTTGTGTACGTTTTATCCTTCATTTCAGCATTTATCAGTGCAACACTCATGTATCACACATTTGCAATCAGGTGTGCTTTTCATTTGTCAGTCTTCTTTTTGTGGTTCTCGTCACTGAGGCTGTGCTCGGAGAACAGGCTGGGGTTCTCTGCCAGCGTGGCTCGGACCTTCTTCTTCTCCTTGAAGCGTCCGGAGTGGGACACCTTGACGTGGCGGCCCTTGGTGGCAGACTTGTCCACGATCTTCTCCAGCCTGGCATTGAACTGGCTGTCCATGTGGTCTGTGGGGGGGGTACCGCTCGGGTGCTCTTTGTTCCCCGTGTTGCTGCCATACTCTGCTGGGATCTCGTACAGGACCTTGGATTCAGACTTCTTCTTGCGGGAGAAGGTCAGCTTCCACCAGCTTTGATCCGCCATGGCACCCGTAGAGAGGGGGAGGACTGACCTGAAGGACACAGAGCTGAGACTGAGCACATGTACTGGAGATGATTATATTTAGACCTGGCATTGAACAGTTTAGTGAGCATACTATAAGAAACACAAGGAAAGAAGCAGTTAGAGCGGGTTTCTCTACCTTATTATGTTACCTTCAATAAAAAAGATATTGCAGCAATATTATTTATTAAAGGTATCAAGTTACCACTCAGAAAAAGCCTTTAGGTGATATCCTCTGCAAAATATTTATAAGAAAGGGATTTTGTAATGCTCATTTAACACTTTACAGAGTTTAAAACTATTTAACTTTGTCCATTTTACAAAAGTGCACATCTTGGAACCATCACTAAGAAAAGCCCCATACCATGAAGGGCAAAATATCCCAAAACAAACTAAACTGACCTCAGCAAATTCTTTTTTTCAAACAACTATTTCTGGTGGTTGGTCAAACATTTCTTACAGTTTGGGATGTTGCTCGAGGAATTTGGACTTTCTCTAAGTATTTATAAAATGCAAGCTATGGTACTAATCCAAAACCATTTTTCAATCAGCCCTGTCTTCAGAGATTAGACAGCAACTATGCAAAGCTTCTTTTTAACATTAGTAGATGTAACCTGAGGGGGGAGGAAACCTGACACTCTGCTCTCGGCTGATACATTAATGATCATCTGAAGAGTATCCTCTTTCCATCTCTCTGAGATCTGATATGAAGTCAGTGTAAACAAAAAGATCACAGACTGATGAGAAGGCAAGCTGTTGTTTTAATGCTGTTGAAACTCAGCCATGTTATAAACAGCAACAGGAAGGTCGCTATTGTCAGCATCACAATAACACCTGGATTTTTCTATTTATATTACTTGATTTACAACAATTCAAAAGTATGTAGCTACACAGATCAGCTATCAGTCTCCTGGCAACCAGTGAGCTAAAATAACTTCCTCATCAAATGAATGTGGACTCTTTGGTGTTTATGATGTGCTGTATAACTTATAATAAAAACTGGCCTTCTTAGTGTCCTGACAGTGACCTTTGGTTTGGGCAGATAGATTTGTTTTCAAGTTTGGTGTTTTCAGTTTCAACGTTTATTATTTTGACATTCACTTAATCATTTATGGTTTTTTTTCAAGCAAGCATGTAAGAGGTTACTGCTTTGTATTAATCTTATGTTAGAACAAATGTAATTTATTTGGGAGTTTTGGCTTGTTGTTCAGACATTTCTTTAAGTCACCTTAGGTATTCTTCAAAATCCCAAAGTAATAAATTATTACAAACAAGACAAAATTGCAAGATCGATAACAAAATATGTACATTCCTGCCCTGGCACAAGATTCAATATAACGTAGTTAGTTTTTTGATCATCACTGCAGACCTTTTTTGTCTACATTTCATCTCTGTATATACTCCCATGTTTTTAACGGGTTTCTTTGTCCATTTTCTAACACAGGCAGAGAAAAGACCAAAACTAATTTTCTGGTTTCATATTTTTGTATTTTGTGTCTCCACTGTGACATGTTAACATGCTAGTTCCAAACCCTTTCCACCCTCTGTCTGAAAGCAGAGCCCAGTCTGCTCTGATTGGTTGGCTGGCCGGCTCTGTTATGATTGGTCAACTTTAGAGATGTCCCACTAGCCCATCACGTACATTATTTTTGGAGTGCTAGCCAAAAGAAGCTCAAGTGTACGTGATGTTACTGTCTTGTTCAAGTTAACAAAGGAGCCCAATTTTCAGTCGGTGTGTTGGAGAGAAACTCTATCTGGAGGGAACTTTGGGATTTTAGCCTTTGCAGACCATTTACATGCACAAAAACCTTTATAAACACACCACAGGAAAATAATAACTCAAAAGAGCATAATAGGCAACCTTTAATTCCAACAAGGTCTTTAAATTCGTGTTGCTCATAATTGTTGAATTCTATTTTAATGCATTTCAAACTGGGATTAACTTCAAACTTTGAACTGCAAATAAAACATAAAAAGTAACTGAATAAACACATGGCTTATAAACCAGATTTTATGAGTTGTTCTAACGCTACGATTTCTACTTTACGAGGGCGGACAGGAAGCAAAGAGGCTCACTAATCCTCCTTTGGTGTGGTCATTTGATCATGTAGCCTATGCAAATACCCAGCATGCCCTTTGCAGAAATACTCCTGTGACTCTTATCAGAGCCATGTGATGTTTGTGGCACCTGCAAGCAGTGCCAAGGTTCAAGAAAGCCAAACAATGGGTTTAATGTTGTGATAGGATTTGAATGGTAATTTAACAATTGTAATGTATGCACTATAATGGAACATTTGATTACTTTAGAGCTAATGTGCTATTATATTCACAACCTAATCGTACTTGTTGCTTATTTACACTTAGTTATAGCATATAAAAATGTCCCTTTTGTAAGTGGTTGCCTTTTTTTCTATCTAACTTTACAAAAAAGACAGGTTTCTCCATACCAAATGTTGAAAGAGCATTTGTATAGTGTTGTTGACTTTTCATTTGGCAGTTTCTACTGAACAAAGTTCCTTGGAGGACGCAGCAGTTGCACACCTTGTTAAGTAACAGATCATAGCGGCATTTGGACACATATTTCTTTTCTGCCATGTTTGACTTCGATGTGACCTTTGAGACGAAAAGCCCTGTTGACATAAAGGAGTCCTGCCATAGTTCTCTTTAATAAGTTACCATGTATTCTGTTATGTGTGGCTGAGCTTCAGAGAGCACGGCAGGAAGGGAACACTGACCACGTTCAGAAATTACTAACCAGCTGCAAAGCTTTTCAGAAGCACAGTGTTTGAACTGGAGGGAGAGAAAAGGGGAGACAATGACAAAGGGAGACAAAGAGAGGAGGAGGCTCCAAGGGCACGAGGACTGCGCTGCCCTCATAATTGAGTACGGTTTATTAGAATCTCAGGTATCCTCCCTTGTGCCAGCTACTGGTGACCCGTAACAGCAGAAGTTGAATGAGTTGATAAGGGGAATATTGTTTTTTGTCTGATGTATAACAATGCTATTTTAGGATTTGTATTATTTGTTATGTGGACATAGAAGGCACGGAAACATAAATGCTGTTTTTTCTTTGAAACATCATGTATGCTAAATATAATGTGAGATTATGTAAGGCTGCAAGGACCAAAACATTTTTAAATGTATAACTTTCTTACTTTTCTGACTTAACTTCTAGCAATCTTGAATTAAAGGTCTCATGTCATGGCCATTTCTACTGATCAGAATTCCATTGTTGAGGTCTACTAGAATAGATTCACATTGTTCAATGTTCCAAACTCACATTGGTTTCTCATACAGCGTCTCTGTATAGTATGTGTATTCACTCTGTCCTAAACGGCTTGTTGGAGCTCCTGCCCCCCTCCCCCTATGAGCCCAGTGTGCTCTGATTGGTCAGCTCGCCCACTCTGTTCTGATGAGTCCACCACCTTACAGCGGAACATCAGTGATTATGTGTTACAATGGCATTTGTTAGCAACCAGGAAATGACACCAGTAATGACAAACAGATGAGAATGCTGCGTGGGCTCTGGGTGCCGTGTTGGCGGGACGTTGCGTGGCTCGCTGCTCCGCCCTTTGAGGCTCGAGGAGCAGACAGTGTGAGCTGTATTACTGGTGTTGTTTCCTGGTTGCTGCGTGGGGTCTGCGAGACACCGCGGACCTCAGCCTGAGCACACACACACACACACACACACACACACACACACACACACACACACACACACACACACACACACACACACACACACACACACACACACACACACACACACACACACACACACACACACACACACACACACACACACACACACACACACACACACACACACACACACACACACACACACACACACACACACACACACACACACACACACACACACACACACACACACACACACACCACACACACACACACACACACACACACACACACACACACACACACACACACACACACACACACACACACACACACACACACACACACACACACACACAGGTGTGAGGAAATTCGCGGAGCTGCGGCTGAGAAAAGATAAGGCTGAGTGAGTGGGTGTTTCTCAATGTCGAGGACGCTTCCTTGGTAGGACAAGTCCCTCCGAGTCAGGTCCTTCAGAAGCGATGCAAGAATCCTTCCAAGGTTGCGGTCGGATAATCCAAAAATCAGCTCCTAACGTCTAACCCTATCGTCTATTCCTTGACCTCTGAGTGAAACGTCACGGGGTTAAGGGATAGTGGATAGGAGAATTCAAAAGGATTTAGGAGAAGAGACTGCGGTACTTTAGGATAATCCGAATGCACTTTCACTATCCGACGTGTTTATGATGTGCCAGCGGACGTCATGAATGTGCGTCTGCTGCTGTGGGGAAACTATGGAAACTACAGTTTTCTATACAGCGGACTACAACATGGATGTTTAATAAGAAGGAGGGACTACTGTAAACTCATCTAGAGACTCTGCACCGTGCTCTGATGCTGTTGCTTTATGCTTTATGAACGTGGACAACAGAGAAACATATTCTTCATGACCAAAGTTGGAATTGAAATAAAAAAGGAAAGTGAAACTTATGCTCATCACCAGAGTTGGGTCTAACGCGTTACTGTAATAACATTACTTTTGTCGGTAACGGAGTAGTGTAACGCGCTACTTTTATAATTCAGTAAGCACACTACAGTTAGGCTACTAACATTGTCCCGACACGCGTTACTTCGTTACTTACTAAAATCAGCCATAATCACACTGACAGACAAGAGGGGTTTCCGCCGCAGGATTATATGTAGGCCTACGTAATCTGCGCGTCCACATCTCCACGTGCAGTGCTGCATAAACATGGCAGAGTCAGCGATAACTTTCGAGGGGTGGAGGTAGTGATGGCAGTTTGACACTGAAGCTTCGAACGGAGCTTCAACCCTGGACTTCCTATTCCATAGAAGCAGTGCTTCGAAGCTTGCTTCAAATCACGTGACATGTGACGTCCGAAGCAGCAACTGCTTCATTTCCTGAATTAATCACTTGACTGGTTCGCGGTCCATTGCGCGATTCAATGCACTGCCTCGTCTCGATTCTGACAGGTGACAGGTTGAAACAGTTTCAAATTTGAGTGCTTCAACACTTTATGACCACTCTAAACAATGCACAATGTGTGGGTTGTTGTCGTAGTTTGCGTTGTTGCTGTTGAGTTGTTGTTGGTATTGCATTTTATATCATTATAGAGCAAGCCAGGAAGAATGATAGGTCGTTCTGGCTCGGGAAACACTTCGAAATGTGGAGAAGTTGTGAACAAAAAGACAATTATCAGTAATATAAAAACAGTTAAATATTTCAAGGAATAGATAGCCAGCCCAGTGGGTACAGCCGGCGGCCCGAATGCGGCGATGTCCTCCGCGCAGCTGGTTCAAAGCCCGGAATGGATGTATTTTAATCATTGCTTTTCAACTTTAATAACTGATAAAAGGCCCTCTCCTCCCTGTCCAAGTGGTTCGATGCTTCATTCAAAGCTTCATTTTGCCATCACTAGGTGGAGGTATGCCCATTATTTTGAGTTTGTCCAAAGAATAGACAGGAATGTGACGGTGAGGTGCAAACTGTGTCCAGGCCAGAAGCTGTTATCCACTGCTGTAAACACCACGTCAAACCTCAACAAACACCTGCAAAGAACACATGCTAAGGTGAAGCTAATGCACACGCTATTTGTTGTTTGTTTATATCACGTAGTCTGTTCTTCTTCTCTGTCTTCCGGTTGTTGCCTGTTTTTGAATGACGAATACACACTACCGCCGCCTGCTGGTAAGGAGAGTTATTGCCACTCACGCATGCGCAGTTCGAACGTGCTCGGCGAGTAAAGTAACGAGTTACTTTATGTAGAGAGTAACGAAGTAGTGTAATATATTACTTTTTTTTTTTTAAAGTAATAGGCCTATGTATTAATTTGTTTTAGTAACGACCCCATCTCTGCTCGTCACCCTCTCCCTCCGGTCCACATTAAAACAAATGATCCCAATACTACGGTGGCCCTGAAGTGCAAGACACCACAGCATTTCAGAAAACACAACAGCATTTCACAAAACACTACAGCATTTCAGAAAACACTACAGCATTTCACAAAACGCCGTAGCATTTCACAAAACACAACAGCATTTCACAAAACGCCGCAGCATTTCACAAAATGCCGCAGCATTTCACAAAACGCCACAGCATTTCACAAAACACCACAGCATTTCACATTGGACGGAAAGGGTATTCCTTAGGGAGAACACTTCTTGTTTGTGATTGGACAGAGCCAGCCATAGAAGCACTGCTGTGATTGGTTGTTTTTGCTGCCAGTCAAGAAATGACGCTGCGTGATTGGCCCAACACATCAGCCGTTAGCTGTTAGCACACACTCAGAGCTCACAGCTCCTCATATCTGTTCAGAAACTGGTTGAATACAGTTGCTGCTTTATTTATGTCTGTATGACGTTGTTGTGAGTGTGGACGGAGCAGCTACAGGTTAGTTTAGCCTGATGGGTCCGATTCCATTCAGAAAACATGCAGAAGATGGACTTCATCTTCAAGTCAAGGTAAGACCACAATTGTAATGAAAATGGGATCTTACGAAGAAAGAACAATCCAATATTTAGATTTCGGGTATACTTTTGTTGAACGGTCTGTTTAAAATGAATCGAAGCATCAGACTAAAAAAGCTTTTGAAAATAACAGAATATTTCGATTAAGGTCAAAATATAATATTTGTAAATCTGACTGAAAGAGTCAGTGCCTCACCAGCCATGAACCTCACCGCACGTCCTGATCACTGTGTATATCACCATTCAAACATCTTTTAAAAGTTGAACAAACCCCACACAGCTCAGTGAAATGTTGACTTTATTTGATAATTTCAGTAAAAACTAACGTTCATATTTCTCTTTTTGATTATAATACTGATGAACGTTCAAAACAAAGCACTTTGGCAACTTACCACATACGTTTTAAAAAGCTTAATAAGCACCGTAACTTTCATCATAATTTCACCGTCATAATTGTTTGTTTCTGTGAACGGCCGACTGTTGTGTGACGCAAATGCTGCGGCTGCAAGGCAGCTTTTTCTCCTCTCCTTTCGGTTAGGGAGGTCCAGTGGTTCCTAAGCTAAAGGAGGTTATAAAGGAAGTTTGAAACCTCCTTTCCTATCATTCTAGAGAATTCGAACGGCACTTATCATGGCTGCCACTGAGGGACTTCCGGGTCATTCACTCCGCTAGGAAGGTTCCTAAGCTAAATGGACTATTCGACTTCAGCCCTAGCCTCGGAAAACAAAGAATTGTGGAACAGGCTAACAGGTGTGCAGGCCCATATGCCCATCATATTTGAGGCCCCGCCATAAATGGAGCGCGATTTCCGTCAAACATTTGGAAATTGCTCCGTGCGCAAAGCATTGTGGGGATTTTTTAAGACCGGAATCTACACATGTGCAGCCTCGAAATTTCCCGCAACGAAGTACGCCGGGCTCTGTAGAATTCCAAGTATGCTGGACATTGGAACAGTCCTTCGGCGGCACTCGATGAGGTAGTATCCTTGAAATAGTGGCTCTGGAGCAGAGCACACTCCAGAGCAGCTTTCCTCGACATTGAGAAACACCCAGTGTGTGTGTGAGGAGCCGTTACGTCACTATGACCAGGAAGAAAAAAATGGAAAAAGAGAAATCTCCAACGAGGCGTTCTGGGGCAGCACAGACAGGTCTTTTCTGTGTTAGAGTTTTACTCGCTACAGGGTGTACTTTGAGGGTTTATGACTCTGCAGACCGTTTACATGCAGAAAAAATTTCATAAAACACAAGGGGACGGGTAATAACCGGAAAAGCATGACATGGGATCTTTAAGGATGGCTTCTCACATCGTCACCAGCCGAAGCCTCAAAATAGCAATGACATCCGTTCGAATAACTTGCAGCAAAGCCTTTGTTTATGTTATATTTATTTCTAATATTTTAAACATTGAACATGTTTTTCCATATTGTAAGATTCCATATTATACATAAGTCAACAGTATCTAAAATGCCTGCTCCAGCCTCCTATTAGCTTAAGATGACATCATAAAACGTGTTATAGTCTGACAAACAGTCTAACCCAAACATTAAATTCATTGTAACTGTAAGATGAGGATAGTCAGCTAATTTGTTTGGCCACCTGGTGTCAAATATTTTTGAATTGTTTGCTTTAATACAGTTCAGTGGTTGTCAAAACTGTTGCATATCATACATCTAATTGTCGCAGTTGCATTGTTGGTCTGTGAAAATACTAGGAACAACGATGGAAATAAGTCTTTGAGACTTTATCGCCCTATGGGTATACAAAGATAATTAATATATATTTAAAAGTTGCAAAAAAAACAAGCCAATACTAAAACTTTTCCTCAAACTATTCAGACTTAAAGGGCATTCTGTTGTCGATCACAATACCAGTTTCTGCAGCATGTTAGAGACATACAAAAGCTATAAAATGTGTGTTCTTACCTTGTTGTTGACTAAGGAAGATCAGATGTCAAACTGTCCCGCCATGCTTACAACCTCTAAACCTCCTCTCTATTTTATTCTCCTTCTCCTCAGGTAATCATGCACAGGTGCAGCATCTCTCTCTCTCTCTCTGTGTGTGTGTCACCTCTGTACTTCCCACTCCAGCACACACCCTCCTCAAACACACACACACCTAAAACCTGCCCCAGCTAAGTGCATGAGTGAGTAAATGTTGCAACCATGTGATTTAGAGGAGCCTTTCGTCTGGCCAACCCAGTCCATATCAAGATCACTGACATCAGGGGTAATGTGAACTTGAGAGGGGAGCAGCTTTCCAAACTGCAGATAAATTCCCTTTATCAGTCTCGCTCTAAAACCCAGTCTTGTGTTAATGTGGAATTTGGACGCAGAATAGAGTTTATATTTGAGTCTCTTATCCCTATTACATAACTGAAGTAAATGGAGAGTTGCATACTCTGGAAGTTAATGTGAATGAGGTGAGGGGGGGGGCCCTTTATGTTTTGCATGGATTGCATAGAATCTCAGTGAATACACATTTACTTTGCAAGTTTGGTCCACATTCAAATGATCTGAAAGTAGGTCACATGGCACGCTGCACAGCATTTTCCTTCTTGAAATGACCAAAAATGTAATGTTATTCCTCTGGTGTTTCCTAACAGAAAATGTGTGAGTTTAACTAAAATATTTTTCGGATTATGATACTTTTAGAGTAGAATAATGTGAACTACTATAAACTTAATAAAGCCTATTAAAACTTGATATGACCTCCATTCTTGTTGAACATGTTGGGTTCAGGGAAAAATCATGATGGTACAGTTGACCAACAGAGAGGGTGGGACACAGTCATATTAAAAATACCTATTTCCTCTGTCTTAAGTTTTCGTTTGTTTTGGCCTTGCTCACTCTTCACTGAAATGTCCAATGTTGATCGAGAAAGCATTTTGAAGGATATTTGAAACAAATCCATAAAATAATCAAGATACACACATCCATCCATTAACATCCACAATCAATAACATACATAATCAGTGTTCTATTTTGTATTTAATTTAGAAAACATAATTTACAATGTGTGACACAAGGACAAAACAGAGATCATGGTAAAATAAACATTCCATAATATACATAACTTCATGCTTACTAGGCTGATATACGTAACTGCTTGCTTGTTCGTTTGTTTATATTTTTATCAGCAAAATACAGTATCTTGCTTTGCCTTAAATTATAATCTCAGTTATAGGTCGACACCGCCCTCTAGTGGTGAATTGTAGATTTGCCACTAAGGATCTGAACCGTCCACCAATCAGCTGCAGGTATCAGCACAGTGTCGTATCATTGGCCAGTCCTTATAGCAGATTTAACATCACCTCCTTCTATTGGTTCTCCTTCCTCGTAACGTGTCATAAACAGTGAAGTCCGGATGATGACAATAATTGTGAATTAAAACCTGATAAATAAACATATAATGAAGCCGTAACATATTGTAAGTACTTTGATTTTGAGGACGTAAAGAAAACATGGAGGTAAGATGAAGTGTTCTTGATTTGGATTGTTTATTAAATCTTACTAGCTAACGTTAGCTTACTAGCTGTCAACCAGTCAAAGTCCAGCAAGTAAAACATAAATATTTCCAGAAGATATGCAATATAGAAAGTTTGCCATTCGGTTCTGTGTAGGGTATTTAACATCGAATATTGCACCCTAATGCGATGTATTTCTCCAGAACTAAGGTACAGCAAAAGCAAAAAAAAAGGGACTAATACAATGTATTATTAATGTTTCCTCTGTCTTTCTGACTTCAACAGAATATTCAAAGCCTTCCAATTGACATACAGACCAGCAAGCTTTTGGGTAAGGCGCGAAAAATAAAACGAGTTGCTGTTTATCCATATGTTACTTTACTTATGTGCAGTGGTGGAAGACGTGTTCAGAACATTGAGTAAAAGTACTAATAATGTGAAAACACTCCACGACTAGTGACTTCCTGCATTCAATACTTCTTAAGCCAAACTGTGTAGCAACAAAATATTTCCCTAAATGCTTATGTGTAAACTAAACTCTTTTCATACCTTTCACCAACTGATGCCTGCAATCTGAATCAGATGATGCCAGATGCACGGTTATTACTGATGTTGAATCATGTGTCCACAGACTGGCTGCTGGACCGTCGTCACTGCAATCTGAAATGGCAGACTGCAGTGAAAGAAATCAGAGAGAAGATCAATGCTGCCATTCAGGACATGCCAGAGAACGAGGAGATCAAGCAGCTCCTCTCCGGCTCCTGTAGGTCCATTATAACCCCAGATTGTGCCTGTTGTCTATTAACATATTTTACATTGAAGTTACAGAGATGAGCATCCATTTTTAGAGTTGGAACATCAACATATTTTTTTAAATACTTTTTGTCATGCAACAGATGAAGTATATGTTGCAGCTTTAGTCCTCGGCTGTTTTGATAAATGTTTTGTTGTGCAGTAAAGGGAACTTGTGTTCAGTCCTCCTTCCTGTTCCTACTCTGTATGAAGGCTTCTAAATGTGCACTCTGTTTCTTTTGTTTGTTTTTATTGACAGACATTCACTACTTTCACTGCTTGAGGATAGTGGAGCTGCTGAAGGGAACTGAGGTCTCCTCTAAGAACATCTTTGGCAGATATTCATCTCAGAGGATGAAGGTGAGCAGATTCGAACGAGCTGCTATTGTCCGTTGGAGTTTCCAATTAGTACCGCATACAAAGAGGGGCTTTCTTCGTGTTGTGTTCCTCTGCTCTAAAACCACTAAAGAATCCTAACATTCACATTTGAATTGTGTTTGTTTTGACAGGACTGGCAAGAGATTGTGTCCCTTTATGAGGCAGATAATATCTATTTGGGTAAGTGTATTATCTTTATGTATTTTTCATTGTATAATATCTGTATGCACTTTTAGACTCCTCTGTATATTATAAGGTAGGCAGGCTATTTTAGCAATCAAAAAATATTTAAATAATTTAAGTTCTTTGTTGCTGCCGATCAAATTATGCTACACTATTATAGGATACATTGCCAAAATTACATAAGGCTATTAAAAAAATATTGTTGCATGTATAACGTTTTTTATTTATTTTATTTCAAAGATGGACATAACAAGAAAAAGTAACTAAAAAAAACAATAGGCGTAAGGTAGAAAATGAATTGCAGTGTTAATTTATTTTATGCATGAACACATGCATGCACATGGTCTTGCATCAGTACATGATTTACTCTAAAAATAAATCTACTTTTACAAAAAAGAAATGTTCCCTTACTCCTGATGGATTCTCTATTTTAAACCCACACAACTGGGTGAACATTTGAAAGGCCCGGAGAGATTATTATGGATCTAATAAAGTCTTTTAAGGGATGATGCTGGGATTATTTGAGTCCAGGAATAACCTTATCGTACCCTCTGATCCCATTAAAAGTTGTTTAAATTAACCAATGTGATCCCAGCGGAGGTGGCCAGCTTGCTGAGTCGCAACGTGAGCTATGAAGGGCCGGCTCTGAGGAAGCAGCTGGCCAAAGCTCAGCAGCTGCAGCAGGAGCTGAGCCGGCGGGAGGTGGACTGCCAGAGCTCGGCCGCAGACCTGAGGGAGCGCTACTACACCGCCTGCAAACAGTACGGCATCACGGTAAGTAGAAGAACATTAGAACTCACTGTAGACATGCTTCATCCTGATGACTGTTTCTCCTCTGGCAGGGAGAACATGTGGCCCGGGAGCTGCAGGCGCTGGTCAAAGACCTGCCAGCGGCTCTGGATCAGGTTGGGAGGGATGCAGCGAAGTTTGAGGAGCACATCAAACTTTATACAGCCTTCACAAACTTTGTATGCGAGTGGTGAGTATAGAACAAAACACAGTCCTACATACCTTACATTTTTTCCAGAATAACTGTTTTTATTCACATACACACATCCCTAGTAGCAGCAGATAAAACATTTGCAGCTCCTAAAATAAAATAAATGTTTTGTCTGTTGTTTATAATTAAAGAAAACAGGAACAGCTTTTTGTTTGTCATCTGTAGGTCTGAACCAGTCCTGCCCATGCTGACATTCGCCCAGCAGAAAGGGAACACAACGTTTTATGAGTGGAGAACGGGGAACGTCCCCACGGTTATTGAGAGGCCAGTTGTGGAGGAAGCACCTTCTGAAACAGTCACAGACGATATGGTGGGTCCTAATGTCTCTATACTGAGTATTAATAAGGGGATACATGCAGTTGAGGCCACAATGATTAGCCCCCCAGGAGTTATGGAACATTTTCCTAAAATTCTTCCCAATGTTTCCAGCATTGATAAAACTTGATATAATCAAACCAGTGCTATATAGTAGCTTTTGGTACATAAATACATTTTCAGGCTTGCTTTATATCAAATATAGTGAAAAATGGGTTGGTCAACAATATTGGCCCCCCATGTGAATTTTTGCTTTTCAAAAAACACACCAAATCAACCAATCAGCTTTCAAACCACACCTAATCAACCAATCAGCTTTCAAACCACACCTAATCAACCAATCAGCTTTCAAGCCACACCTGAGCATTCAATCAGCATAAAAAGGACTCCAAGAAACAGGCACTTGAATACCTTATTGAGAGGGACTATACTACTACTACTACTCACCATGCCAATGACAAAGGAAATCAGTCTTGAGCTCAGAAAGAAGATAGTGGAGGCTCATGATAAGGGGGAAGGCTATACTGCTATTTCCAAGCGCTTCACAGTGTCTAGAACTGCTGTACGTTGCATCATTGCGAAGTACAAGGAGACTAATTCTGTAAGAAACAAACCTAGGCGTGGTCGAAAGCGCAAGATTTCAAGAACTCTGGAGAGGAAAATAGTCAGAGGTGTCAGCAAGAATCCCCGGACATCTGCCAAGATGATTGTTGCTTACCTGGCCTCTTCTGGAGTTGATGTTTCAAGGAACACAGTGGTGAGGGCTCTTCATCGTGGTGGGCTTCAGGGCCATCGTCCCAGAAGAACCCCTTTACTCAAAGAGCAGCACATCAGAGCCAGACTGAGGTTTGCCCGTGAACATTTGAAAGGTAAAGATGAGTTTTGGAAGTCTGCTTTGGTCTGATGAGACTAAACTGGAACTGTTGGGCACATGGATGTTGCTCATGTTTGGCGAAGAAAGGGAGAGGCCTTCAACCCTAAGAACACATCATGCTGTGGGGCTGTTTTGCAGCCTCAGGCACAGGGAGCTTTGTTCGGGTGCAAGGCATCATGAAAAATTAATATGAAAAAATCTGCTCTTAGTCTTCGCTTAGGTCGTCGCTGGGTCTTCCAACAAGACAATAGAGGCTTCTCAATACTCAAATTTTCCCTCCTCGACTCCTCGGTCCTCCGGTAGTGACCCGGAAATGAATTTCAGCGCGCCATTTTGAAGGACATCTCATTTCTCTAAATGCACACCAAGGACCGAGCATCGAGGAGGCTCTCTGGAGGAGCTCTAACCGAGGAGACACTGATGGTTCCTCCGCGGATGCATTTCCGGGAACGGTGGAGGCGTGACGCACGGCCGGACTTATCTCAGCCAATGACAGCTCTGCATGCATCCCCTGGATATTATTTTAGAAACTGCTTTCATCGCGTCGCGATGTTTCCAGAGAGAACCGCTGTGAGGTCCGTGCAGAAAGCAAAGCAGTGTGTATAATATATATCACTCAGTATAACAGGCCTACTCTCTTTATTTGCTTTAGTTTAGTAGATATCTACAAACAAAGAGTCGATATTTTTCTAAGACCATTTAGTGCTTCACATAATAAAATACACAACGCCTGATATGCTTTAGGAGCTGTAGGTGTGTGTGGTACAGTGTGTAGGTGTGTGTGTGTGGTACAGTGTGTAGGTGTGTGTGTGGTACAGTGCGTAGATGCGGCGGACAGACAGGTCTCAGTTGGTTTGGTGGCCTCTGCTTACTTTTAATACTTGTAAATACAACTTTTGGCCCGTAATTTCAATTCCCCATTTCAGCGACCAGAGAGGGGGGGGGGGGGGGATATATCCAGTCTCTGATTGTGTTACGTTATTATGAGAGTGCTCTCATACTTTAAAAATTGTATATATTTATATAAATATATGTGTGTGTATATGTCCGCATCTGTAGCCTGTTATTGTCTCATTATACCGCACTGTGAATGAATCAAAGTAAATATATAAGTCGTCATGAACACATCTGTCCATCAGACAGAGGGCTGTGCCTCCTGTCATCATTAATGGACGTTTCTTTAAAATGACCGCTCAGAGGAGAGGAGTTCTCATTTCTCTGACCGCCTGCTGCTTCCCCTCCTCTCTCCTCGGTTCCCCTCCTCAGTCCTCCGCTCGCCTCTCCTGTGGGCGGGACTAAGTCTCGAGGATAGGAGTCGAGGAGGGGAAATTTAAGAATTGAGAAGCCTCTAATGATCCAAAGCACACATCAAAATTGGTCAAACAGTTCCTAAAGGACACCAAAACCAAGGTGTTGGAGTGGCCCGTACAGAGCCCAGATCTTAATCCTATTGAGAATCTGGCGGGTGCTCAAAGTGAATGTCCATGCTCGGAAACCACCAATTTGGACCAGCTGGAACAATTTGCAATGGAAGAATGGGCCAAAATCCCTCAAGAGACCTGTGCCAACCTAGTAAAGAACTACTCTAAGAGGTTCTTGGCAGTTGTGGCTCAGAAAGGGTACACTATTGACTATTAATGGCCTGGGGGCTAATATTTTTTGACCAACCCATTTTTCACTATATTTGATATAAAGCAAGCCTAAAAACTTATTTTATGTTCCAAAATGTACCAAAAGCTACTAAACAGCACTAGTGAATGTTTGATTATATCAAGTTTTATCAATGCTGGAAACATTGGGAAGAATTTTAGGAACATTTTCCATAACTCCTGGGGGGCTAATAATTGTGGCCTCAACTGTACATAATAGAAACTTCTATTACCACCTAATGAGGGTTGTCAAACTTAATCTCAGAGTCCTTTCTCTTGGGGCAGCTCTCTCCTACTGCAAGATATTCAACAAATAACATCATTTATTAAATAAGTGTACGTTTCTTTTAATTCACCATTCATTTGCCTCACTGCTGACTTAAATGTTTGTGTATGGTGGTCTTTGAAAATCCGCTTCAGATTGACTGGGGTAACTTTGGCAGTGGTGCAGACACTCTGGGTGTTACCACCGCCATCACAGTGGAGGATGGAGCCGACTATGGCATCAGTCTGGAGACCAGCGCTGAGGTAACATATCTGCATTTTAAATATACAGTACTCATTTTATCATACGCATTATGTTACTCAAATGTTAACATGTACATATTAATTTGAATGTAGAACATTTTCTACAGATAGAAAATATTAATGTGGTTTACATTCTGTAATGGTTAGTATTAATCTAGCTAAAACTATGTAATTGATACTATTGGGAAACACATTACATTTACTCTCATTCTAGATAAATAACTAAAAATAAATAAGTATAAAAAAACATGTATATTATACTACAATACATACCAGATTAAATAATAATACTTCATATATAGGATCTGCTATTAAGTGTGTTAAAATGCAGAATTATAGAAGAATACAAGTAAAAAAAGAAAATACCGTATAAATGAAGTTCATTTATCTTAAGTATGGATAGTTTGGTTGAAGGATTGAAGATGTGCATATACAGAAGTCCAGATCCATCTTTAATTGTCTCTTTCTTATCGTTTGTTGATTGATCTGACAGAAAAGGGGGTTACAAATCACATTGAGATTACACATCATAATAATAATAATTCAAAATATATTTCAGCAAAGGCAGTCATCTGAGCATAATTAGGCATAAGAATGTAGAACTAACTTAAACAAGTGCAATTTAAACAGTTCAGCAAACACGGATATCAACTACGTAAGCTGTTAAATTAATAGCATTTACAGCAAAGGAAACTCACAGATCATTTACGCAGGGAAACAGTTGGTGTGAGGCTTCCACATGAGGCTTCTTTGTTCTGGAAAGGATTTGCCACAGGTGAGCTGGCTGCCTTTAGATTACTTAGCTCCGCCCCTCCAGGATGGCAGGTAGAGGAAGATTGGACGGGGATATTCCATACAGTAGTAGTATTAAATGGAAAGACATTTGTTCTAAACTGATCCCAACTCTGACAATTCAACAAATATACACTTAAAAGCCTAATGGTGTTAAAAGCAATTAAAAAGAACACATTTGTAACATTTTGCTTTTGGAACTTCTGCTCTAATATAACAACTTGTACCTGCCTCCCTTTAACAGGACACTGGTGGCATTGACTGGGGTGACAGTGAAGCAGCTCCCATTGAAATTGAAATTGTTGATGCAGGCACAGACTGTAACTACTTTTCCCTTATAAATCAACATTATTGCTCAGCTGTTAACATTTCTGTTTGCTAAAATAATGTTTGTTAACTTGCAGGTCCTGAGGGTGTGGCACGAGGTGAGGATGCTCTGACTATCCTGGAGAACTCTCAGTCACGCAGCGTGTTCATTGATGAGCTCACGGAGGTAAAGACTGCTGCCATCTAGTGTTAAATAACTCTTCAACAACCGTGAATCCCCTGATTTACTTTTAACATCTGCAAATATAAAAAAATCACTTATTTGGAATAATGAGTCTAGCTTTTAGAATCACGATTTTAAAGAAATTGACCCTTCAATAGCGTTTTATTTGTCAGATTTTTATAGATTTTTTATTTCACGGTCAACTTGTATATTTTCTACTTTTTAATGCTGTTCTATTTCTATTTTGAGATGTTTACATTTTTTTATTTTTCATTTCTACTCTTTTAATTTGTACTTCTGTGCAATGCTTTGTTTTTTATGCTGCTGCAACGCAAACATTTACCAATTTGGGATCAATAAAGTACATCTTATCTTATAAATGGCTTAAGACGTAAAACCCATCTATAGAGAACTGGAATGATATAATTTATGACATTTTGGAAAGAATCACCATCTCTAAGAGCCTTGGGGAAATACAATTTGCCCTTTTTTTTTTTTTTTAAATGGTGTATTTCTTAATCGCAAAATCAAAAACACCCCATGTACTACTTTTGAGTTCAATCATTATATTGTATAAAGCTTAAAAGAGGAATCATGCTGTAAAAGTAACAAACTAAAAATAATGATTAAAAAAACATGGCCTTGGGTGATCAAAAATAAAGGAAACAAATTCAAATAATAAACTGAAAGGAAAATAAATTTGGATTAGGTCATCTGACAGATTTAGCCCCAACATGTGATACTGGTTTCATGTGTTTGTACAGCTGGAAGTGTTTTTAACCCAGCGCATAAGTGAGATGGGAGAGGAGGGAGATGTGGTGGCCATGAGCCAGTTCCAGATGGCCCCTTCTGTCATCCAAGCTCAATCCCGTGAACACGTGCGGGGGATGCTGTCAGAGGTGCGGGACCTCCTGGGTCGCCTCACCTCGCTCCGGATGCAGCACCTGTTCATGATCCAGGCCTCGCCACGGTACGCTGAGCCCCATAGCATCTGCTTCAGTCAGCATAAATCAACACCTTCTCATTTTTCTTACATCTGAAATGTGTTGTTTAGGTATGTTGAGCGTGTGTCAGAGGTGCTGAGGCAGAAGCTGAAGCAGGCAGACATCCTGGTCCTGAAAGCTGCCTCAATGGTTGAGAGGAGACAGGAAGCTCTGGAGGAGCAGTCCAGGCTGGAGCCTCGTGTCGACCTGCTGGCAGGACGCACCCGGGAACTCCAGAAAATGGTATTGGATTACACTTTCAGTTTATTTTTATGTTCACACTTCAGTTCACTAGAAAGAGAAAGTGCTGTAGGGTTTTTCTCCCCACCCATATCACTGGATCATTAGATCTATCTTGACATATACTGTAATAATGAGTATTGTCGTCATTAATTCTGATTTGTTTCTTTTACAGATTGAAGCAGACATTTCAAAGCGATACAACAACCGGCCTGTCAACCTAATGGGGGTTAATATATAGTGGACGTTGTGACATTTACTAAAAATCTTTTGTCATGAATTCTCAGAAATAAAAGTGGTATTTAATTGTAATTTATTACGTCTTGTGTGGATTCTTTACAAAGTCTGGATTAACACTGAAAATATTAATGAAGTAATGGATCATTCATTATTTATGAAAAAACATGAAGAAAACTTGTGGATGGAAATCTTTCAAACAAAACAAGTAAATTGACAATTACTTTTCAACATTTCAAATAACTAAGTTTATTATCTGACTTCTGACTACTGTTAAAGGATTATACAAAATGTATCGTATATTACATATACAATATACATATTTATAACGTGTTATTTTGTGCTAAATATCTTAGTGAGACTTTTTCAGTGGTGGAAAATAATTAATCACATTAATTATAGTACAATTTTGTGGTGTTTACATGTATTTACATTTATTGTTATGCTATTTTATACTTTACCACATCTCAGAGCCATATTGTGTACCTTACTCCACTGATTCTTTAAAGCTTAGTTCCTTTGAAGGTTAACATTAATAATATAAAACATAAGTTCGACTATTTTAATAACAAACTATTGGCATCAAAATATACTTACAGTACTGGATTACTTTATGCATAATAGCCAATTTCTGGATAATACATCATACTAATGGACTATACATATTGATGCATTCATTTGAACATCACTTAAAGTTAAAGCTGGTAAGGGTGGAGCTATTGTTGAAAATATCTAATATCTAAATACTTCTCCGTTCTTACAGAATCATAACAAATATCTATCGTGTGATATATTTTTCTAAATATACTTTGGAAGAAAAACACATTTTTAATAAGCTCGTCTTTGCCACGTAATATATTTTAAAATGTGATAATGGTGATGCAAATGTGTGTAATATTAGTGGGCTGATGAAAGCTTTCTACTAGAATGTTCTGCGCATGCTCTGTTTGAAAGCGTGTTTTGGTGTCAAGCGGCGCTCAATGCTAGGCTAGCCGGGCCAGCTAGCATTTCTGCAAGTCATGGTGGGCCATTCAATGAGCAAAGGCTGGAGATCGGGCAACACTGTGGAGCTTTTAATAAAACAGCGATCAAATTCTGCTCTTAGGTGGTAGTGGACTTTTGGGCATGAAGACACAGTTACCCAATCTTCGTGCGTGAGTATTAAATCAATCAACTAATAATGCTTAAACCGAGACATTGATTGCACTGATTCATGAGCATGATGTGACGTTAGCAGACACATGGATGAATAGGTAGTATTTATGTGAATAACTTGATACTGTGGCGTGTGTTGTTTAATACATAAGTTACTTTTGAAAGTACTCAAATGGTAGTTAGCAGCCAACTAGCTTTCAAGGCTAGCACAGTGTAGTTCCAATAGTAGTTCAGCTGTTTCTTTAAGCCCCACCCGTGTGCCATTCCTATTGGCCGGGATGTTCTGGACTCATGTGTCGTCACCGCACTTTTGGCCCGAGAAAGGCTGTGCAATCTGTCAATCATCTTTTCACCACTTGTTGCTAGGGAGATTGTTTGATGCTAGCAAAGAGACCAGTAGAGGTACCTGTCACTTTTTCAAGGTAAACAAAGATGCGAGCTTACTAGATGTGGCGAAACGAAATATTATTTCCACTTCATGATATGTAATAAGATGGTTATACATGTGTAATAGCAGTAGTCGGGTGTCAAAACACAGGATAGCTAACAGCTAACGTCATAAGGACGAAGATAGGAGAAGAGGGAGGGACCCTGCCTGCTACCGAACGCTGTCGTTGGTGCTAGCCAGCCTAGAAAGCCTCCTCGACTCTCCCATTCACCTTCAGCAGCACCACGAGAAGTGTGCAAGGGTGGGGTGATGCTGCCTTAAACTCTGTGTTCACCATCTCTGATCCTCTGAATTTAAAGAAAAAGGAAAGGCCATTGCGCGGTGCGAGTCTTGGGAGGATGGAGTGGTTGCTGTGGGCTAGCAAGCCCTGATTTGTTGTAATGTATTTGTCATTAACATGTGCTTAATACAAATGTAGGAAGGTAAGATTTGTCTGTCATACAGCTGAAAGCAGTGTGTTTATAATGTTGTACTATGTAGTTTCTATTGAGAGAATAAAATGTTATTTCTCACTTTTGTCAGGAATGGGAACCCTATGAAGAACAAAGCTTTGAGCACCAACTGGACTCTGACAGTGGAAACTCCTCCTGGATCTTACATGCCTTTTTAAACATACTGAATCCTGTTGAAGACACCCCTTTCCCCCCCCTAACTATATTTAACCACTTTTTTTTTACGTTCATGTATCTCTCTCTGTCTTCTAGCACAAGTACAGAAGTAGTAATCCACGCTCCCCGTTTTTGTTTTTGTTTTTTACTTTCACCTTTTTGTTCCTTTGTAAAGAAATGCTTTACCTGAAAAAATACTTCACAGAGGGCCTGATTCAGTTCACCATCCTCCTGAGTCTCCTTGGGGTGCGGGTGGACGTTGACAGCTATCTAAGCAATCAGCTGCCCCCTCTGAGAGAGATCATCCTGGGCCCTAGCTCAGCCTACACTCAGACACAGTTCCACAACCTGCGCAACACGCTGGACGGCTATGGCATCCATCCAAAGAGTGTGGACCTCGACCAATTCTTTACCACTCGGCGGCTGCTGAACCAGGTGCGCCAGCTGGACCGCCTCTCCGTCCCCAGTACCGAGCTCAACACCTGGCTTGTGCATCGTGACTCTGAGACTGTGGTGTCCACCAGCAGCCAGCCCAGCCCCAGCATCACCCTGGACAATGGGGGCGGCCTAGAGGACGTTAACAACCCTGACGCTACCCCGGCCATGAGGGGAGGAAGTGTAGGAACTGAATCCACGTACAACCTGAACGCAGAGGACAGCAGCCTGGGAGCCGTGGCCCCTGAGAGCAACCAGGAGCAACCGGGCAGCAGGGATGGCAATGATGACCTCAGCAAAGAGGTACTGCAGTTTGTCAATTTCTCCACTCTGAAAACACCTGTCAAAAGGTGGAGGTGGGGTCAAACTGTTTGACAGTTGCTTGTTGTCATCACATTTACCTGCTGTGTCGCTACTTAATACTATAATAGACTTTTTGTTAAAATACTCACCTTATCAAGATTACAATGTGCTTTACAAAATACAAGAGAATGTAAAAAAAGATAATTGACCATACGAAATACATAGTGAAAATGATGAGAACTAAAGAAATAGTGAATTGGAAAGCTCAACAATAAAAAGAAGAAAAAGTGTTTTAAAAAGGATAAATAAGGTGCTGGAATCACCTTACATCTGTAATTCATTGGACAAGCAGATTGTATGTTAAATAACTAACCCTAACCCTAATGAAATGTAGCTTGGAGGTTCATATTTTCACTGGCCTTCCTAACCTAATATTCCAAGTAGCATCAGAATCCACAGATGTTAGCAGGAATAGATAGAAAATAATGTATTCCTATCAATTCTGGTCACTTCAAATATAACTACTATACAGGTAGTATCAGATTCATAAATATTACGGGGTATGGCAGCATTAAACACATAAGTATACTGTATTCCAACATAATAAAACATACACTCACTTAAAATGTCTTTACTGACATTAAACACTGTCCACAGCCTTGGTCTTTAATCAGTGTCAGATATTTGTAGGCCAACCAGTTGAGTCATATTCATTACAGCTGGGATTCTTGTCATAGTTACTGTTGAGTACAAACTGAAGCAAACCGTTGTAACTTAAATAACTTAATTGTTGTTTCTTAAACTTAATTGTCCTAAAGGAGCACATAAGAGAAAAAAAAGAAATGTTTTTTCAAGACAACACGTTACATTTTTGTTTAAGAACTTAGAGAAAACTTGTACATGAAGGCAATATTAATGGAGCGGCGTTAGAGTCACACAAAGTCATTGTTTGACTGTAAGAAAACTAAAAGACTTCTTTCTGATCACATGAACACCACCATGTCAAAGTGATTCTGTCATGGTTGCATCATCTGACTTCATTTCTGTTGCATGATCCGCCAAAATTACCCACTGTTATGAAATAATGAGCCCAAAAATAGACGGTATAAGTTTATTATCATAAATGGCCCAGCTATGTTGATTTTTAACCTGGCTACAGTATAAGTTAAATACATTGAATGCCTACACATTACCTGGTTATTAAAGTGACTCTTCTCTGCACAGGGCCATTTCTCAATGGTTGCTATCTGTTTTTCCAGGACATTGACTTGATTGACATTCTATGGAGACAGGACATCGACCTCGGTGCGGGAAGAGAAGTGTTCAACTACAGCAACCGTCAGAAGGAGAGCGAGGAGGAGGAGAAGCCCAGCCCACGAGAGAACAAAGACGGGAATGAGGAACAAGAGCGCTGGAGAAATGGAGTTAACTTACAAGGTGCCCAGCCGGTGGACGGGGAGACCGGAGAGAGTATCCCAGAGCAGGTCAGTAGACTAAATGGATCTCTGATATCCTTGTCTTTCATCCAGGGGGAGGTGGTACATTTAACTGGCTCTTAGTACATACAAAAGAAAATAGAAACTAGGGAGCTGCTTCATATGAGTTTGTCTTCATGTGGAGACAGTTCCAGTCTCTCCACCACCGCCTTGTGGTTTGAGAAATTGCTGTTTGAATACTAGAGTATTATCTCATTGTTTTGTCACTCAAGTTAATGAGTCAAGACTCATTCAGTGGAAAGAGAGCTCAAAGCAATCAAGCTGTTGCTTTTATGAAGTTAGAATTCTATAGAATCGCATTTATATCAGGGCTTAACTCCCATGGGAATTTTCCATGGGTAATTCCGAATGGTTAGCCCCCGTGACGTTAAATGTAATCCTTGTTAATATATTGATGTACACGTGTGGCTTATCCAGACCTGGAATTGGAGGCATCCATGACGTTTCCATGAACCCAAAACGATATTTGGTGTTATTTTGTTTATATTGTACTAGACAGAATGGTCTAATTTGACCGAAGAAACTACGTAAATGCACCGAATATTTATCAACAGTGCAAGAAACTGATGTGAGATTGTCAGCCCAATAACCAGCAATTGCAAATGACACAGGGGTGTGTCTGTGCTGTTAAAAGATCCTCAGGATATAAAATGAAGAAAAAAAAGCGAAATGAAATGCCAACAATCGCCCCTAGAAAAAGGAATAAGCAGCCGATAGCAGATATACTTGTGATTCACCATCTATTGCTATATGCTATTATGAAAATGTGTCTTAGCCTTGACTCAAGACACATACCAGCAGAAACATCAGCTGGCTTAAGTCAGAATGATGGATGCTTTTCCAAATGAACTCCGTATTCGCACATTTCTACAGTTGGTTTTGTTTGCTGGTCCAAGACACACAGACGCCACGGCACCAACGGCACCAACCATGGAACTCTCTGTAAGTGAAGGATCAGAAACAGAAAGAGTTGCAACAGTGGCGTTGGTATCCCAACAAATATTTTTGACAGTACTGGTATCTCTCTTGTCGTTGTTGTTACCCAGTTCTTGGCTCACAGACTTCACTGTCTCTACAAGAATGCTTGAGGCTGTTGGAGGCCACTTTCCCTTTTGGAGAAGAATCTGAGGTCAAACCAAACAACAGTGTTGTTTCACATGCATTGCAAGTATTGTGTTTTTCATTAGGGTGTAAAAAACTAAAGTTGTTGCATTTTTTTTGTGCAATTTTTCAAATAGTTTCCAGCACCGGTTGTTGTCACGGCAGAAATAGATTCCAATGAGGAAGTTCCTTCTACGTCTCAGGGTCTTCCTCTGGCTCCACTCCGGCCTGCAGGAGAGACACAGCTAGACCTGGAGCAGCAGTGGCAAGACATCATGGCCATCATGGAGCTGCAAGTATGTCCACTTTTTAAAACCACTTCTTAACCCATCACATATATTTGATTGTTCTGACACCATTAACATTTAACTGTCGTATTGTGAAAATTCTGACTTTTGAGTACAGCCATATAAGGAAGTATGAAAAATTCTCCTAACTCTAAAAATGTAAACTCATTTAAAAATAGGGGAAAAAAAGGTTTTCTCTCAACTATTTAGCGTTTAATGCTTAAATCTTTCTGTTCCAAGGCGATGGAAGTGAACAGCTCTTCACCCAACAGCAGCTCCAGCAGTGACAGCGGCACGACTGACTCCAACACTGTGGTAAACTTTGGGCTTTCCACTCGCTCAACTCCGGTAAACCAGGACGTCAGCCTCCATCAGGCCTCCCTCCCCAGCTGCAGCCAAGACTTCCCCCCCATCTTTTATCCCCAGGTGGACTCCACTACCACCCCCCCAAGAACCACCATGCTCAGACTTTCTTCCAGCAACTCCAGCAGCATCAACTCCACGTTTGGAGCCACCAACCTGACCGGGATCTTCATCCCTCCACACGTTAACAGTTCCAGTACCAACATTACATCCACGCCGATCCTTCCCGATCCATTCAGCAACCTTCTGGAAGAGTCCATGCTGGATGAGATCAGCTTGCTGGACCTTGCTATGGAGGAGGGCTTTAGCCAGGCCCAGGCCTCGCAGTTGGAGGAAGAGCTTGACTCAGATTCTGGTCTCTCCTTGGACTCCAGCCACAGCCCGGCCTCCCCGAGCAGTTCCGAGACATCCTGCTCCTCGGCAGCGTCTTCTTCTTCAACATCCGCCACCTTCTCCGAGGAGGGGGCCGTGGGGTACAGCACCGACTCAGAGGTCGCCACCGCGGAGGAAGGTGCTGTCGGCGGTTATCAGCCCGGGTACAGCAAGCTCTGCCGTATGAGCTATCAGAACCCCTCCCAGTTCCACGGCCTCCCTCAGCTGGAAAACATCAGCCACAATCACACGTACAACCTGCCGCTTTCCTCCGTGTTCGCCGAGGATCCGGAGCTCCCCATCTCATCCGGGAAGAAGGCCATGAAACACTCGAAGCTTCAGCCCCCTCAGGACTTGTACGACAAGCACTCAAGTCGGGACGAACGCCGAGCCCGGTCCATGAAAATTCCCTTCTCCAACGAGAAGATCATCAACCTGCCCGTGGAAGAGTTCAACGAGCTTCTAGCGAAGCACCACCTGAGCGAAGGCCAGCTGGCGCTCATCCGTGACATCCGAAGGCGCGGCAAGAACAAGATGGCGGCTCAGAACTGCCGCAAGCGCAAGCTGGATACCATCATCAACCTGGAGCAGGGCGTCCACGACCTGCGGCGCAACAAGGGCCGCCTGCTGAAGGAGAAGATGGAGTTCATCCGTTCCATCCGGCAGATGAAGCAGAAGATGCAAAGTCTGTACCAGGAGGTGTTCACTCAGCTGCGGGACGAGGAGGGCCGGCCCTACCCCCCCAGCGAGTACTCGCTCCAGTACAGTGCCGACGGCAGCGTGCTGATCATGCCCCGCGGCGTGACAACTGCTGAGCAACACCGTAAGCCCGAGAAAAAACAAAAAGACAAAAAGAAGTGAGGGGGGCGCTAACTGCTGTTTTATTCTATCACTTTGCTAAATCAACAAGAACGATTTCTGCAGATGCAAGAGAGATGCCCTTTTTTCCTTTAAGAAGATTCTGGTGAGTAGAAAAATGGCATTGTTGACTACTCTTCCTGAATTAGTTTCTCCCTTTTCAATTTGTGGCTACATTTTTTTCCTGGAAACAACTTTGAAGCAGAAGTAGCTCTCTCCGTTTGAGTACTGATATTTCATTCTTTAATTGGGGGAAAACAATAAGCGTGGAGAAGAGGGATGTAAAAGGACATAAAATGAGCTATTAGAAAATGTTTAAATGCTCTCGACCCTTTTGCAGCAAACCGCTAAGGAGGGAGACGATTTGTGAGGTAAATATAAGGGACTGTTATTCGAGAGAAGTGGGAGTAAAAGAACACTGTCGACGAGGACGGTTGGAGTACCTATGCACCGGAGGTTTTAAAGGACAGATCATCCCATCCTGGAGACTTTTTGTGATTTCGACAGTGAGGTTTTTAAGTTGCAAATCTTCAGGCGAAGAACAACATTTGAGGTTCTGTGAGTTTACCAAAGGCTAAAGGAAGTCCATCAGTTTTAGAATGCCATTAACACCTATACTAACCAAAGGTTGTATGGTGCACATCACTGGATCTGACTACATTTTAAACACTGCACTCCAATTGTCTGTTTATGTACGGCAAATTCCAGTTTTTGAGTATGTTTGTCGGAGTCCAGATGCCCCCCGAAGTGATTGGGTTTCCTGTGCGGATTGGAAGGAGGATGTTGGGATGAGAAAGAGTGTTCCTGGGCTGGCCACTGCTAAAAAAAAAAAAAGGGCGTGAAAGTGAAGTCCGGCAAGAGGAGCAGATGGATGTTTTAGGGAGGAGGCACACTGCATTGCAAAATGTATCAACTTCCTTATAAATTATACATAGCACTGTAATTTGTCTTTAAAAAGGCTTGGCTTTATGCATTTTGCCGTGTCTATCGCTGTTCCTTAGCTGCAGGTTTAAATACAGGAGCTGCGTTTAGCAGGGCTCTTATTAACTGTTCATAATCTGTAGTATAAGCAAGGTTATAGGTCTCGCCACATCAGCTTTATATAAAAGTCTACACTCGAGGAATTGAAGATACTGTGATGGGCCAGGAGCTCCAGAGAGGGATTTCCACCTCGAGGTTTGCCCTTTTTTTTTTGTCCTCTTTGACGCCTCGTTTTACGCACTAACTGAAAACAGGCTCAGTTGACGCCTGGTGGAGCGGAATCCCTTTTTCATTTAATTTATTTGCCAACCCCACTGAAAGCCACTTTAGGCCATTTTTTAACTGCTGTAAAGCCAAGGTGTTGGCTTAAATATTATGAGTCCTATGTGTTAATAAAACAAAGTGAGCCAAGTTGTTACATGAGAAAAAAATAATATTTGAATGCGTGATATGACTGTTTGTTGTGGCCACTTTGCTTTGAATGCCTTTATTTCACAATCTCATTATCTGTCACTTTAAATGTTTTGAGAACCGGAGGAGAACGTTCTCAAAGTAGAAGTGCTATTACTCGTCTATTTGAATGAAGTTTTGTCAGTACATGTAACATCGCCCTCTTTTTAAAAAGAAAAAATAGGTTATTAGTGCCAGCTCAGATAGCAGTTAGGCTAAAATATTTATAAGAGGCAGAACAGAACTCGCAACTTTAAGATGATGTCCAAAAAATGTTTTTTGAAAGGAGAAATGTCCTCATTAAATGTGATATTCAGGCATGCAACTGGTTAACATTTACTTCAGTGTAACCCAGTGCGACACCGACTATTTAGTTCTGCTACTACTTAGTGCACTTTTTTTGTCTGTCTTGTTGTGTAAATATTTTCATGTTTGTTTTTGTCATGATTTTATGTAGTTTGTCAAGCGTCTCCATAACGGTCTCACACTCTGCTTTCAGTTTGGATGTAGTTCCCTCTGTTTTGAGATATTTGCCGGCAATCAAGAATTGTTTTTATCGATTAATAAAGTGTTTTTATTTTCACCTGTGACTCTTGTGTTCTAGTTGTCATGAATAATATGTTGTATGCTGTAGAACAGAGGATAAAAGAGATTTTAAGACATTAGCGTTGGCTCTCTGCATTTAATATAAGACACGGTAATAATCCTGTTTTTAGCGACACCACCAAAGTAACAAAAAGTGGTTTATTTTCCAAAACCGACAAGCAAGACTTAACATGATAAACACTTTAAAGATTACAAATGAATCACTGAAAAGAGTTTGTAACCGTACACCAAACAAGTCCTTATAAAACAGCCAGGATTGACTCAAAATGAACCAGTTAAAATATTTAAAAAGGCACACGAATGAAATCAAAACATCACCTCACTGACACAATGGCATAGCAAGATGACCGAGCACTGGACCCTATGTTTTTTTTTCAAGAAAACAAAAGTGAATATTCTCTGCCAATACTGAAAAATAACATTGCGTTTTACATTTCACTTTGGATTTGTCAAGCAAACCTAAAGCTTATATTTACAGATCGTTCATATCTGAATAAAAGTAGAATCCAATGAGTGATACTACATCAAGACGCATTCAATGGAGTCTTGCTTGTTTTTGCCCCCCTCCATTTGAACCCCCACAAATCCCTTCTCAAAAGTACAATAACATTCCAAACTACAATTTCTCTTTTTCCCCCTCACCCCTGGCCCTGTGTTAGATTTTCTCCTCTTTTTTCTCGTCTTCGGTGGGATACGAGTGCCATGTAAGTCTCTCCTCATAGAAAGCGATGACCACCTGCGGACACTTCATGTTGGCCTCCTTCGCCGGCACCAGGTCAGCTTCATCTGAGTTTTTCCTGCAAAGATTAACACAAAAACAAGTTTAACTGACTGCTTTTTCCATATAACTTTGCATTTGAATGCTTTCACAGTGATAGAAGAATCCGAAAGCTGAGAACATTCTGGACAATTTCAAATTACAAACTGTTACACAAATCATCTTGAATTTTCTGGATTTTTGGGTATGTTCACAATGGAGACATGCGAGAAAACAAAGTTATTTTCAAGGTCACAGGGTGAATTATTGATACATAAATGATCATTTTGGGTGTTAAGTATTCTTTTAATGACACATTTAGTTGACCAAACAAACCAGGCAGTAACTAATGTTCAACAGTTAAGGTGCACACAAACCATTTCATGAGGAACATGAGTTCTCCTGTGGAGTCTGTGGCACCAATAATCCTCTCTGGATCCAACCCTCGAGCAAAGCCCCTGAGCTTCTCTGTCTGAGGATCACACAACAACACACAATTTCAATCAAGCACAAAACTACATCTGAGCTTAAATTCTAACTACCTACAGTATGTTTAAATTCCAATCTGAATTCAAAACAAACTAGGATATAAAAGAAGTCTTGTAAAGGCTGAATCCCCAAGCAGACTCTTTAAAAAAATTCTCCAGAAATACCACATTCAACTTGGATGGTGGATCTTGAGTAAGGCACTCACAGCAGTGAGGTCCACAGCCTGTACAGCAGGTGAGTGACCACTATATCCCTCCCTCTGGAACTCACTCCCACAACCCATCAGAGACTGCACTGACCTCACCACCTTCAAAAGAACGTACAACAACTCACCTCTTCAATCTGGCTTTTAATGTGTGATTGTTGTTGTATTGCTTGATTTTAATTTGACTTTAACTATATTTATTTGTTGTTCTTTTCTTTTCACTATCTCTGTAAAGCGACTTTGAGCAATTGTAAAAGCGCTTACAAAATAAATCTATTATTATTATATGAGGAAGTGGGGGAGGGGGACGTGCTGTTGAGCTGTACACCTGGAGTTCCATATGGCTGGGAAACTATTAGTATGTGATGTGTTTTTCCATGACAAAAAAATCCTCACCTTGATGTGGTTTAACGTCTTCCTAAACAATAATAAACACCTGTCGCCTGCTACTCTTCCTCGAAAAACAAAAATAATGCATATAATGTGGAATGTAAGAGTTTATTTTGTTCTTCCACAAGCAGCAGACTCTGTTCAATCGCATCTTGGGAAAAGAAGATATGGCATAAAGAATAAGGCCTTGTCCACGCGCATACAGGTATTTATTAAACCTAGCTCTTTCTGTGTGTTTTGGCTTTTATTCTAAACGGCAGTCTCGGAAACTGAAAACAGAGCTTTTCTATAACTCCTAGGCTGAACATTTTTACAGAAATTCCGTTTCCAGAGTTGATGTGTAGTAAGGGAGTTTTGGCTTCTAACGTTGGACTGTGCGCCATTATCTCGAATGTGAGGCGTCAAACGACATTTCGTGCAGTATTATTGCACCTTTTAACAGGACCGTTCACATGTTGTCGCTTTATAGAGGAACAGAGGCACCAGAATGCACTTCGGAAGTCCCTTGCCACTAATGTGGCTGAATGCCAGTGAGTGTCTGTGGGTAAATGGCATTGACAATTGTGTTTAGCATTTGAATTTGAACGTAATTTATTTATAAACCTTGTTAACGTGGATGGCATTTTTGCAGAACGGAGGTGGAAAACCGCAATTTACAGAAATACCTGTGTCACTAGGTCTGTCTTTGCTACTTTGAAGTTGGCTTAGTGTGTCAGGGCACCTAATACAAAAGGAACTCTTGCAAATATGCATATAAAGAACAACATTCTAAGAACAAAAACAAAGAATTGGGACTTACATCGTCTTTTTTCTTCTTCGTCTTACTGTCGTCTCCTTCTGCGTCTCCGGCCGCCTTTCTCTTCACGTCCTGTGCTGTTTTCTGGGACTGTAGGAATTCTGCAATCAAATCTGGACAATCCAGATTGTCCGATGGCTCCCAGGTGTTGTCTTCCCTGCAGACATAAATACATAAAAACAAAAAAGAATAACTTACTCCCATGGTATGTAGTAAATGATTTTGAGGACAGTAGGACTGCAACAAGAGTTGTGTCAGTCCAAAACCCAATAATATTCACTATAAAACAATATAAATCCAGACTTTTCCATATTTGAGAGGCTGATGAGAGTATTTTGGACATTTTTTAATTAAAAGAAATTGACTTAAAAGATAAGTAAAATATCAAAATACCATGTGATCTTTTTTATGGCAAACAACTAATTAATAATTCATCTGGTTCTTGCAATTCTAGTAAATGATGTGATAGGTTGTTGACAATAACTCAATCCACTCACTCAGAGAAGCCTTTCCACTTGAGAAGATAATCTACTCTCCCTTTCACCACCCGCCGATTCAGGACCTTTTCCACCACATATTCTTCCTCCTCCTCCTCTTCCTCTGCCACATCCTCTGGCTTCTTGTCCTTCTTTTCAGGGACCGCGGTCATTTTGCTTTCTGACGGATTAGAAACAAAAGCAATAAACAGAGAGTTACAGTCACCCTTTGAAACTGAAAGCTTCTACGTTAATATTCAGAGTTTAAGATGTTCATGTGTAGATGGTAAATAATTCTGGTCTACAAACATTTAAAGTGCCACTTATACAACTCTTGACACACACCTTACCGCACAAGGACAAAGTGATACAAAGACATATATTTTGTAGTAATGATGTATTAAACCTTCTTTAACAGCGGGAACATCATTAGGGGGTTCTGTAGTCAGGCTCATACTCATCAGGTTGACCTGGGGACCAGCAGGTTCCTGGGCAACGTCAAACAGGATCCATGTTAGAGAGAGGAGAGAACAATATTAGAGGTTGGGATTTATTGAAAAGACACAAGGATAACAATGTGAGGCAATGTAGGTTACAGGCAATATGTGGGATTCACTTTGTGGAACCAAAATGCATAGAGTTGTTGACTTGAAAAAGCCTGCCTAATCTTTGCTGTCTAAAGTTAGCGATTATGTTAAGACATGGTGTAAACTCAGTGGATCTCTTAGCAGTGGAGTATTCACATATGCTTAGGCAAGGCAAGGCAAGGCAAGTTTATTTATATAGCACTTTTCAACACAAGGCAATTCAAAGTGCTTTACAAAAAATGAAAGAGATTAAGAAAATGGCATTTAAAATCAGTCATTAAAAAGAAAAGCTAATAAAAGAAACATTAAAAGAAAAAATACATGGTTTTAGTGCTTAGGCACTAAAACCATTCGATTATTAATACTAATGCATCCATGTAAAAGCAGTCTCTTACTTTGCAGTTGGTTGAGGTGGAGCATATTGTAATCTATAACGTATTGATTATTTTCTTTATGGATTAATCTTCTGATATGTTTCACCATTAATTGTTTGATTGTTTAGTAAAAATGTGGCAGATACTGAGGAATGCGGTCACATTTACCTTTTATATGATTTGTATGCACAATTCTTAATTTATAAATAACTTAAATACAGTACTTGATTAGATGGATTTAATTACTTACTTTCTTATTACATGTCACTTGTTAGACGCGTTTATCCAAAGCGACTTACATTCATTCAGTACTGTGGACAATCCCCACAGGAGCAATTTGGGGTGAAGTGTCTTGCCCAGGGACACAACGACATGCTGACTGCAGTGCGACTGGAACTTGCTATCCCCCTGATTCAAAGTTCAGCGCACTACCCCACTGAGCCACAGCCTCCCCTTATCTATGAATAATAAAACGTAACCTTTTGATGAAAATATGTATGAGAAACATTTACAAAATAATGACTTAGTATCTCAAAATTACAACTTAGTGTCGCGAAATAATGAGAATCCTTCTGAAAAGAATTACTTGTCATAGAGAAATAATAACTTAATGGTGCAAAATACCAAAAAACCTTCTCAAAAAATGTACTTGTCTTGAAATAAGTTTATTGTTACACAACTCAATATTTTGACAAAGCTTCTCATTATTTTGAGATTAGTATGACACAAGTCATATATACCTAAGTCATGGCGAAACTAAGTCATTAATTTTGAGTAATATTCTCATTATGACATATTTGTTAACACATTGTTAGGAATGGGCTTCCATTCTGATCACTATTAGCAGGATATTTACTGAGTCGCTCCCTCAATATTCATCCCTTCACTGATGTCTGACCGTTTGCTTCAAGTGCAGCATCAACAACTGTGCACAGGTTTCCACACCTGGCGACGACTGCACAATGTGGAAATGCAGAAATAAAGAAAAAAAACAACAACGTTTTCCCCTCTCTTCATTAGCATTGTCGTTGTGAAAAATACATACAATATAAGGGGGCGTTGTGTGGCTAACGTTAGTTAGCACGCAAACAGAAGAAAACACTGCACGACAAAGCCTCGGAGAGACCCACAGTTTCAGATAGATGGTGTCTCCTCCTCCATATTGCTTTTGTGTTAGCAATTAATGTAACATACGTCTAGTCTGTTGTGTCTGTCGGTTATGTGTATTTTTTTATAAATGCCTAATGTATAAACTAAAAATAGTACGCTATGTTCATCCCCATTGTAAACATGCTCATTAAGGGCTGGCGAACGTTAGTCTCGTGCACAATCAAACGTTACCGAGACAACCCATTTAGAGGGAGGAGGGAAGGTAAAAAAATAAACTCACCGACTCACAATTTAATATTTGTTTAACCTCCAACCGAACCGATATACAAAAAACACGATATTCTTTTCCTCGTATTTTTTTGTGATAATGTCTCTGTTTGCCTTGACTTGATGTTACACGCAGAGCCGCTAGCTTGACTAAAGTGAAATGTATCGTTTCCGCCCCTTCGTCTCTGGTATCAGGGAAGAAACAAAAGTGGATGGAGGACCGAGCAGATTCACAGATTCTAAAGCATATGGATTTACTCACCAACGTAACCAGGGCAGGTGGTGCTGCGTGCAGGTGATATATAGATCTGTGGAGTGTGAGCAAACAGTGGACTGTATGGATGGAACGCCCCTCTCTGCATAGGCTACACACAGTGGAGGAAAAAAAGAGTTGATACATTCAAATAAACAAAGTAGACTTTATATGTTTACCTTTGGAAAGTAGTTAATGATACAACAACCCCTTAAAAATACAATTAATGAATCCTTTGAAACTACGACCATTTTCAAACTTCTTACATTCATTCATAAAGCCAAAGACAATCCAAGAATATTAATAAACATGAACAGCTCTCTCCCAAATCTACATAATGTTGTGATGTCATCAAACACATTTTGGGGATTTGCTTCATACAACATATAGGGGAATGTATATGTACATATTCTGTATCAGAATCATACTCAGAATATATTCATAAAATGACACTTTGACTGAATATCTTATATTATTCTTAATATAATTTTTGATTTACCATAAATGGCCTTTTTTAAATACACTTCGACCTAAAGTCTGAACAGCACATCATTTTAGCAGAGCAAGTGATAATTCTATTCTGCACGTTATTGTTGATGGTTAGATGCTAAAACTGCATTTTGTTCTTTCAGTAGCCTACGTCAAATATGTGCATTGACAATACAGTTTAATTTAATCTCAAATCATATTTAAATTAAATACCCTATAATTGTACCTTATAATGCAAAATAACGACCTAATATCCTAGTGTTCACCTATGACCTGAGCAAAAAAACGCTGAAATCAGTAAGTGTAATTTACTTGCCAGGAAAAGGGTCCTTTAAATAACCTTACGGTGAATTTCAGAAGCTTTCAGCCACATGTGTCACGTTTATCACGTGAGCAAACAGTAAGCAAGTGTAATTAAACATGTAATATTAAACTTATTGATATTTGTTGTCAACATGTATTTGTATTTAATGTTGTCAGTTGAACTATTATTTAAATATTATTGGTGAATACAAAAAATAAAAAATACCTCCGCGCGCACGCCTACCGGAAGCATATACGTCATTGTGACGTCGCAGCAATTGAAGCTTGTGACTTGCGAAATGAAGATAGGAGCTGTTTGGACAAAACAAGCCTCATTATTTGAGGACCTTGTGCTTAAATAAAACAGAAACCTCGACAGGCGGGACTTCATCGACCAAAGCCGGCTGGATACTTCCGCTGCAGCCGACATATAACTCGTGAAAGTAAGTAGGCTAGTTGGGGTTAGCATGTAACGTTAGCTGATGTTTGTTTAGAAGTGTGTGTATTCAGGCCACAACACTTACGTTGTTTTTCAGAAAAGTGTTGGCTGTTATGGAGACAACGTTATACATGCGAATTCATTCTGAGATATCTTATTTTGCATTACTTACTGAATTAATTTTAAACAGATTAGGGCACAATTATCAGAGAACTTTATCTGTTTTCATCTTTATATATACAGTCTATGGTTTTCATAGAGAAATGGCTGATAAAAGTGAGTTGATAGTACTTTGCTTAAGAAACGTGGTGGTGCAAGTTTCTCAGAAATAAACATTACCTGAAATGCATTTAGTTATTGTCAACATCAATTGATACAGCTACTTCATTTGTTTTATTTAGCATTTTTGTTTTCAAATTGAAGATATTACTTTGGATACATTTTTATATTTTCTTACGTTTTGTAATAGCTAATTTTTAGTACAAATACTTGATAATGAGCGTAATTATATTTCAGCCCTTATTGGCATGTCTTATCATTGGTAATGTATTAATTAATGTAGTATTTTTAGAGTATTTTGTAAAACTTTTGTTACCATCTGTTTGCTTTCTGAAGCTAGTAACTACAGAATATCATACAAATTATACTGTATGATTGTGCATGTGAAAAATACACATGATTTAATTTGAAACAACCAATCGATTAAAAGAAATATAAAGGATATACTCTGTAAGGAAGATAGTTGTTTGTTGCCGCCCTAATCGGAATGTGCCAGACCTTACTGGTGATGGGTTAGCCTGAGTTATATTAAAGGAATGTTGCTGTACCAGCTCTACAGTTCTGATAGATAAACTAATAGAGAGCGGAAATACAAAAGTCAGACTTAACAAACTGCTGTATTTCCAGGAAAGGTTTATCTTCATTAAACGCCCTGAAAAAGAGTCAAACCCCAAATGCTAAATGGACATGCCTGCCACAGTGACTCAGTAGATTGTGCTGACCAGCCTCTCTTTTGCAGGATGAGTCATCAGCTCATGACAAGAACACTATAGAAGACGTAACAGTTTGATCTTTATATTTAATTCCCTCATCATTGATTTCCCCTCTCGCTGCAGTGCTGCACTCGGTAGGATGATCAACAATCAAGAAGAAGATGTAAGTAACCTCCCTTCCCTCTTTTTCTGCATGTAATCTTAGAAACTGTCTAATGTTGGTGAAATCTAAAACTCTCCCTTTCCTTAAAAATCCCAATTAACAAATGTCAAAGAACAATTTGTCCATTGATGTGTTTAAAGACTTGACTTCTTTTGAAGAGGTTTTATGGGCCAGGCACACACAGTTTGTTCTGTAGATTTGAATCTTTTGGTTTAACCACGATGCAGAAAAACACACAGACACTACCGTTTATATTTAAACTTGACTCATTTTGTCCTTTTTAGGAGTTTGTTGCAGTGCGGGTCCAAGATCCCCGCGTGCAGAATGAAGGCTCCTGGAATTCATTTGTGGATTACAAAATATTCCTACATGTAAGTATTAGCCCTTAAATTACAATATATCTCGTCAGTCTCTGTGTGAAGACGTCCTGCCTTTCTTTTTATTTAAATACAAATGGAATATTTTAAGCTTTTTGGTTAGATAAAAATGTAGAGGCAATACATATTTTAGGATAACAACCATCAGAATAATCAAAAACAAATGTTATTTTTCGCTTCTAAATGTTTTGCCGGGAATAACCTAGATTTATTTTTATTTGAAAAGTTGAATGACATTTAGTGGACTTTGTTGAAAAGTGCCTCAGTAATAAACTGGCCTCATCTTAAATTAAGACACAATATATTACTTAGAAAGTTTCACACAATAATTACTTGTAGTCTTTTACCATTGTAGAAGTATTTCCAACTAACCTACAAACGTAGTTTCTATTCGGCTATGTCATACTAAACCATGCTAATGAATGCAATTTGCTCTCCCTGAGGTTTCTCCCATGTTCCCCTTAAACTGTGGGTTTTCTCTGGAAGTTTTTCCTTGTACGATGTGAGGGTCTAAGGACAGAGGGTGTCGTTTTTCTCATACTGATATTCTGAACAATCTGTGCTGTTGTATTTGCTGTAAAGTGTCTCTACTGTAGGCTATTTTTATCATATGTACAGCACTTTGGCTCCACCAAAAATCGTTTATAAATAAAACTTGATTTGATAGGAATCAATAGCCTGAAGTACCAAAAAAGTGTGGGACCATATTGAATTTGGGTTTAACCAAACTCCAATCTCTGGAAGCACTGAGTCTGCAGCAGCATGGATTCCTTACATGTTTTTGGACCGGAGTTGATGATGTTGTCAGGGCAGCCGCCTGTGTTGAGTAATGCTGTGTCAGCAGCAAGGCTTCATGCACAGAGGGATGTGCTGTGTGGGTGTTGACTCATGAAATTGGCTAAGATCATGTGACCTCCTTTTGGGTGTCACTATAAACTATTGTTTTGTCAGCAAGGACACAAAACAAGTTTGCACAAAGTTAAAATGAACATCTATACATTTCAAAGCTTTTACTCAACAAGGCCTTGTCTTTTCTTTCCCGCACATTTACTAATTGAGCAGCCATAGCTGCAACCAACAATACGATTCTTTATTGATTATCCTGCATATTATCTTTTGAAAAACAGATAAATTGTTTTGTCAAGAGAAAAATACCTGTTTGAGTTTCCCTAAGACACAGTCGCAACTTCCTGTTTTGCCGTAACCACAGTCTGAAACCCAAAGATATTTTAGTTTACGATCATGTGCGCCAAAGACAAGCATCAAATACTCAGACATTTGAAATACCGGAACAAGTTTGTCGGAACATGTTTGTCATTTCTTTCAAAAATGTCTAAAATAGTTGCAGTTACAGAATACATGAATTGATCAAAAAAGGGAAGGAGGGATGTTTTTGAGGGCCTTTACCCTTTTAATGGAATTTGTTTTAATGACATGAGAACTTAACCAATGCTGCCTGTAATTGATTATGGTCTGTCAGACGGAGCTTGTTATGCAAACATCAGTTGACTGTGTCACACCTACTGGAACAAAACTGACCTATGATAACGTTTTAGTCCTGCTATACCTCAGCAGGCGTTAGGTCTCGAGTTACAACATTAGGTTGAAAAGATTGAATATGAATACATTGAAAGATGAGGCTAGTTCTATGGTATATTTTTCTTATTGTCAATCAATTGCTTGGACCAAAACCCTCCTGGCTCCAACTTTGGCTCTGAATAATAGAGTTTTGTTGACAGTAATATATCTTTTAAATTTGCAGACCAACAGCAAGGCCTTCACAGCCAAGACGTCGTGCGTGCGTCGGCGCTACAGTGAGTTTTCCTGGCTCAAGAAGAAGCTTCAGAAGAACACGGGCTTGGTGTAAGTTGTTGTGAAGAGGGAGAGTCCTTTGGATGTGCTGCAGGATGTGTTCTATAACCAGGAAATGAGTTTGCATTTGTACACTTCTGGTTCTCCTATCCCTTAGTCCAGTGGTTCCAAAACGGTGTGCCGTGGGATTTTGTGACAACCATACGTTATTATTGCAATATACAACTACACAAAAATAATTATTTTTTAATTTACTATATCAGTACTTTGTAGGTTTATATGTACGTAATCTGCGCGATTTGCGCGTCCACATCTCCACGTGCAGTGCTGCATAAACATGGCTGCGATAACCTTCGAGAGGTGGAGGTATGCCCATTACTTTGAGTTCGTCCGAAGAATAGACAGGAATGTGACGGTGAGGTGCAAACTGTGTCCAGGCCAGAAGCTGTTATCCACTGCTGGAAACACCACGTGGTCAAACCTCAACAAACACCTGCAAAGAACACATGCTAAGGTGAAGCTACCGCACAGCTATTTGTTGTTTGTTTATATCATTGTTTATGTCTGTTCTTCTTCTCTGTCTTCCGGTTGTTGCCTGTTTTGAATGACAAATACACACTACCGCCGCCTGCTGGTAAGGAAAGTTATTGCCACTCACGCATGCGCAGTTCGTACGTGCTCGGCGAGTAAAGTAACGAGTTACTTTATGTAGATAGTAACGAAGTAGTGTAATATATTACTTTTTTAAAAGTAATATGTAATATATTACATTTTTTTAGTAACGACCCCATCTCTGGAGTTGGCGTTCTCTACTCTGATTTACATGAAGAACAACAGGAGGTCACGGCTCTCTGTTGAACAGGACTTGCGAGTGGCCCTCTCCTCAGTGCCACCAAGGATTACAAAATTCTGCGCGCCCCGACAGGCACATGTATCTCACTAATTTGTAAGTCGGCAAAATATTTACAATAGCACATGTTTCAATGCTGATTGCTGAAATGTTACATTTATAATGTGTAGTTCAGGACCATGGACAATGCAGCTTCCTTGCATTGACAGTTCTCTGTGCTGAATTTCTGCTGCGTTTCCTTTGCCTCATTTTTAATGTTGTGACCTGTCTGGTTTAAATGAGTGTGTTGCTGCTTTGATGAAGCCTAATTTGATAAAGTTTCAAATTAATTTCTGAAATATTTCGTTAATAAATATTTCATGAGTAATATAGTTTTCTTTGTCACATTTTATTTGGCATTAGTAAATAATTATGCACATTTACAGATATTTTACATGATATGAGTGATAACACGTGTTATAAGGGCTATTTTGCACAATAGGTGTGCCTTGAGATTTTTACTTGTCCTTTGGTGTGCCTTGGGCACAACAAGTTTGGGAACCACTGCCTTAGTCAATGAGCTTTTTGGATGGGTCTTTGGTTAAATGTGTATAAACAATGTCTGTGGTTAACACGATTTGACATTTTGTCTTCTTCTCTTTAGCCAGCATTCACTGCCAGTGTTTTACTCATGCTCTTTCACAGGAAAGTCTTTTGTAGTAGAGATAAGAGCGTAAAATCAAATAACAAGCGGCAAGTTAAGGGGTAGTGACGTTGAAGTCAGGCGACCATGGTGTAAATCGTTTATTTGTTTCGCTTCAAAATTATTATAGAAGAGGTTCATTTGTGAATATTATCTTGCAATGAATAAATCCAATTGGCTTTTTGTCGAGGGAACTGGGTCCATGCTAACTTCCAAGTTGGCCCTTAAATGTCATCCCTGCTGCAGTCTTAAATTCAATTATTTTAATGTCTTTTATTGTGAAATTGTGTTAAAAGAGAAACCAAAGAAGCATGTCACCCATTTTTGTAAAGTTCATCAACATTGCACTTCTGTTCCAGACTTACTGAAGTGAAGAAGCTATAATCTACAAACAGGGGTGTTTTTTTCTTCCTTGTAGGCCAGTCCCAGACCTTCCAGCTAAGTCCTTCTTCTCCTTCATTAATGAGGACTTCCTGGAGAGGAGGAGGAAAGGTCTTCAGGCCTTCTTAGACAGGTCAGTTCTTTAAGTGTTCTTTGAAAAAATATATTTCATCTGCTGTAATATAAATTACATTCTTGTTATGCAAACTACGATTATAACACATACCTTTTGTCCTGGCAGTGTGGTGAACATGACGGTGTGTCTGTCAGACAGCCAGCTCCACCTCTTCCTGCAGACTCAGCTGCCAGTGGGTCACATCCTGGACTGCGTGCAGGGCCACACTCCCTACTCTGTGACGGACGCCATCCTCACCTACGTCTCGTCCAATCGGGGCTACGCTCAGGCACAGGAGGATGATCCCATCAAGGAGTCAAGTTTGACCATTTCATATGAGTCCATGGAGAGGTAGGATTTAGCCTTAATGGTGTTGAATTTATTTTTGCCTTTGCATTGTCCCTTCTGTTTAATTAAGATTATTGATGTGTACGTGCCATTGCAAGGCAGACAGTTTTATTTTTTAAAGCATGTTTAATACACAGGATGGTTCAAGGTGCTAGAAAACATGTAACAATAACACACTATGCAAAGTTAAAAAACATCAATCCCTCATCATAGTTTTTTAGACCTCCTGGATGTTGTTTTTTGTATTCATTAAATTAAAGATAGTTTGAGACTTTTTCACTTCTTATTCACTCTTGCTGAATGTTTGATGGAATATTGATCTCACTCGTTTATCAATATGGTTAATATGTAGCTAGTTAGCTTAGTTTTGTACAAGGGGCAACAGCCACTATAAAAGATTATAAAATCTGCCCCCTGCTTGGCCTATAAAGAGTCCAGCTCATTATCCACCGTAAAACCAACTTCCTGATTTACAGTTCCGCATTTGAACAACTTCAAAGGTGCAGCAAAGCAGATTTGGTTACTGAAGGAAAGAGCCAGGCTAGCTGTCTAAGTGCTAAGCTAAGCTTTCTGGCTACTGACGGTAGTTCTATGTTTAACATACAGAGTTCTTGACCACTCTCGTCAAGAACATAAATAAGTGTATATCCCAAGCTTTTTTTGTGTTCGACTTACTTTTATAGAAATCATTTGTGTTATTTTCCTAAAGGAGACCAAATTGTGTTGATAAGCTGTCAACTTACCAAATGATTCAAGATTCATTTAGTGTAGTTATGGTGTAGTTATGCAATGAATGAAGCACTTGGGTCATAGGTTAATTTTTTATAAAATTGTCCAAAACATTTAAATAGTGTAAGCTCAGGTGTTAAATAGTCTTATGGCCTGTGGAAGGAAACTGTCTCTGAGTCTGGTGGTTTTAGTCCTGTTGCTGCGGTAAATGCTTACCATATATCCAGTAAAGATTGTTTCGAATCTGGCTTGAGTGGGATTTGTGGCAGAGTTAAAAAAAAAAAAACTGTGGGTTATAGTGGGGGAACTACTATTCTAAACAAGTTCCTGTTCTGTTTAAATTGTAAGTTAATAAATGTTCTTCTCTGTCCCGCTTTACAGCCCAGTTCCTCATCAACCTTGCCTACAACTTAAAGAGACCTGCAGTCCAGAGCTTTTGTCCTGTGTTGACTCTGAACCTCAAGATTGTGAACTGGAGCGCGATGATAAGGACACAGTTGAGTTCCTGTACAAGGAAAACTCCTCAGTAATGGTCCTCCAGGGGGACAACCATCTTGAGGCCATTGTTGAGGACTGTGTCCCATCAGAGGCGACCTTTTATCTGGGTGAAAGCCAGAATGTTCCTGAGAGTCTCAGCCTTGAAGAACAGACTCAGCAGAAAAGCTGTCAGATACAGACACCTGTAGAGGTGCACTCGCCCATGAATACTGACTTCCAGGAGAAATGTGTGGTGGATAGCTTGTTTGAGGAGTGTTCCGTAAGAGAGGAGAGCGATAAGACAGTGGATACAGAAGATATGAATGTTCCTCATCCGGACACAGAGGAGAAGGTAGTTCCTCATCCGGACACAGAGGAGAAGGTAGTTCCTCATCCGGACACAGAGGAGAAGGTAGTTCCTCATCCGGACACAGAGGAGAAGGTAGTTCCTCATCCGGACACAGAGGAGAAGGTTGTTCCTCATCCGGACACAGAGGAGAAGGTTGTTCCTCATCCGGACACAGAGGAGAAGGTTGTTCCTCATCCGGACACAGAGGAGAAGGTTGTTCCTCATCCGGACACAGAGGAGAAGGTTGTTCCTCATCCGGACACAGAGGAGAAGGTTGTTCCTCATCCGGACACAGAGGAGAAGGTTGTTCCTCATCCGGACACAGAGGAGAAGGTAGTTCCTCATCCGGACACAGAGGAGAAGGTAGTTCCTCATCCGGACACAGAGGAGAAGGTCGTTCCTCATCCGGACACAGAGGAGAAGGTAGTTCCTCATCCGGACACAGAGGAGAAGGTAGTTCCTCATCCGGACACAGAGGAGAAGGTTGTTCCTCATCCGGACACAGAGGAGAAGGTAGTTCCTCATCCGGACACAGAGGAGAAGGTAGTTCCTCATCCGGACACAGAGGAGAAGGTAGTTCCTCATCCGGACACAGAGGAGAAGGTAGTTCCTCATCCGGACACAGAGGAGAAGGTAGTTCCTCATCCGGACACAGAGGAGAAGGTAGTTCCTCATCCGGACACAGAGGAGAAGGTAGTTCCTCATCCGGACACAGAGGAGAAGGTAGTTCCTCATCCGGACACAGAGGAGAAGGTAGTTCCTCATCCGGACACAGAGGAGAAGGTAGTTCCTCATCCGGACACAGAGGAGAAGGTTGAACACTGTGAAAGTTCTGTGGAGGCAAATACGGAAAAGGTCCACTTCGATTTTAAGGACAGTGACTTAAAGGACCCTCTTTTAGTAAGTGCCACCATATCTCAAGAGGAGGTTCTTGAAGTCTGCTTTGAGAAAAGTGTTTTAGAGAATCATGTTATCTCTGAAGTTAATGGACTGGAACACGTTGATACTACTGAGGCTCCTGTTGAAGATGCCAGCTGTCTGGAGGAGTTTAAGAGCGCAGACAAGGAAATGAGCGATGAACCTGAGAGGAAAGATGAGACGGCATATATGTCAGAAATCCATGAAGAGACTGACAATGTGCACCCAGAGGTGGAAGGCAGCGACGATGGCCTTTTTCAACATATGGACCAAGTTGAACTGGAAGACGATCTGGTTGAACAGGAAGTGGATCTGGTAAGGACCAAAGATGACAGCGACGAGGACAGCCAGTCATCTTCCAATGAAAGCATTGTCAAGGTCAGCGATGAAGAGAGCATCTGTGACGAGGCAGAGGAACTGATCCACTCTGCAGACGGACACATGGAGACTCCTCACGAGGAGGTCGCTCACTGGGCAGAAGAAGTGCAGACCCCCAGGACAAACATTTTGGACCTACACGTCAATGGATGCATTGTGGAAAAAGACGACATTCTTGCCCATGAGGAGGACGACTTGCAATACATTACCGAAATCAGTGACTTGCATAGATCTCTGGATTTGATCTCAAGTGTAACAGGTGGAGTTTTGACAGAAAATAGTGACTTCAGTATCTTAGAGAGAAGCTGCACGCCTGAGTTAGCTGATAGTGGAAGTGCGGAAAAGGAAAACGTGTCCTTGCTGTCTTTGGATGCCTCAAATGAGGCTCATGAGGTAGAGGTGCTTTAGTCAAACGTCTGAATGGTCTCACATGCCTGGCCTTCACCCTTACAGAGGCAGAAAACAAAATATTGTGAAATCTGTCTTCTGCCATAGACACATTTGATCTCACACACACAAAAACAAGGCACATTAAAATTCTGCTCTTTATAAACCATCTTCATATGATGCCGTATTTGGGCCATTTTATGTTAAAATATTAAATAATTAAGAGCCGGAGCAGGTGGGTAGTATCAGTGAAAAACAATCAGAATTTCTCAAGTGTACCAAAAATAAACTTTAACATTCTGACATTAAAATAGTCGTAAATGTATAAGAAAAACGCTTTTTTTAGTCAAGGAACTAGATTGCGCAAAGTTGAATCAACCCCACAGCTGCCAGTCAGACCATAGACAGGCGGTGCAACATTATGGAACATGGTGACATCCTTCATCTGTCCATTGTGTTGGGGGTCCGGCACAAAAGGCTTTAACCTCACCGAATCTGTATGTTGATTTTTTTCTGAATATGCCCAATTCTTGGCAATATCTCTTTAAAGTCTGAATGCTTATTATAATAATATGGTGATTCCAGGCTAAAATAACAAGTATTTCCGTATTGCTATTGTTGGTCATCTACTGCAGGCGTCATACACGTGAGGTTAATCCAACCTTGCAAAGTGAATCGATTTGACAAAAAAAGAGCATTTTTCTCATAAATGTTTGACTTTATTCTGTGTATTTATAATTGTATTGTAATCTACAATGGCCCTTGTGCGCTATAGTATCTTCACAACGTAAATGGTCTGGTCTGTCACAAATGGTAAGTCTAACAAACGATTTTTTTCCCTTGTTAAATAATGTATATTTAATTTTAAAGTGCGCCTTAATGTAAACTCGGGTAAACAAAATATTGGCGCTGTTTTTCTCTGGTTGGGTGTTAATTTGCTTTTTGGGAACACCAGAGGGGGCTCAAGTTCACCAAAAGCATATGAGGGGGATTTTCTTTTTTAAATCCATAAATGAAGTGCTAAGGCTATAGTGTAAACATCAAATGTGAATTAAAAAGCTTAATTAGCTTTCTCTAAAATGACGTCATTCTCTGGATGAAATTGTGGTAGAAATGTACACTTGTATCAAAGGATAGATTCACCTTTTATTGAAGTCTATAATACCACTTTTGGGGTCGTAATTGATTCTGCTGTCCATGCTGACGGTCAAGAGATACCATCCTGTCCACGAAAATCTAAATTGACAGTAAAAAAATGCTTCCTGTAGTGAAGTCTATTTACTATATTTCTGTCTGTTTCCTTACGTAGCTGTAGTGGAGAGACAGGAAGAAAAAGAGGAAATTCAAAACAAAAACAACGTTATCAACCTAATCTGTAAGTCAGGCTGCTGAAGCATCAATATAACAATTGTTAAAATGTTATACCTTCACGGCCAGTTTGGACAGGAGAAAAAGTGCTTAAAATCTGATTAAATCTACCGTCACAGTCACTGGAGAATTATACACAGTTCTCATTTGCAACCTAATTTAATGTGAAACATTTAAAAAACACTTTAAGTCAACAACTGTCTCCTGTTGAATCCTGATAAAGATACGTTTTAAAATCCAGGCCTGCTGCTGGACAACAATACTGTTAGAATCAGCATGTCCTGTTTATAATCCCATATGTCACTAACTGGCTTTGTGAACCAATGAAAGACTCACTGTGTTGGAGTCAACATTAAACCAGTTCAGTAACATGTTAGAACTAGTAATAGTTTACCCTTATGACGCACGCTGCTCTTACAAATGATGTTTTATAGATATTTATTAGGAGAGCTCAAATGAAAACATTTGAACCCATCAATATTAGGTTTTGTTATTGAACTTTTTATAAATAAATGATAATAATTTGAACCCCTGTGCAATAGTCACAGACACCTTGACAGTTTTAGATTTCCAGAATGTTTATTCTTGTCATTTCTGTACGATTTCTGCTCTTTCACTGAATTTGTTCGAAACTCACAACAGATACACTCACTAAGCTCTTTCTATTGTTAGTCTGACAGGCTGTTTTTCAAGTGTATTTATGGGCTACACTGCTCTTTGGGTTATAGTTTAATCACAGCATACATTCTTAGAGTATGGATGTATGTTTTCCACGTTGTTGTCAGGCACTTCTGCTGCTGGTGATTTTATTCCGTTGCATTTGTTTAAAAGGGACCCAGAGTTTTTTGTTTGGTTGCACAGAGAATTAAGCCTTGTCACACATCCTTTGTTGTCTAGTAGGTGGATAATAGATTACTGGTTTTCATTGTTTGTTCTACACTGTCAATGAGTGCAGGTTTTTTTTCTTTCAAAAGCTGCTTTTACGAATTTGTATTTTTAAAAGAATGTTTGCCCTATGCAGGAGACTTATTTTATAACATGGATCTACAAGGGCCACTATGAAACCCTGAGTGACTGTGTCCATGTATATCATTTTATTTCAAATAAATAGTTTTTCTTCTTAACTGTGTTGAATGTGACATGATTTTACATGTTTTACAAAACATCTCTTATGGTTTTAAGACAAGATATTGGAGCAATCCTGCCGCCTAGTGGCTGACAATGAAACCGTTTAATAACCCACACAGACTTCACTGAAGAGATCACACAAGAAGGAAAGGCTTCACATATTTGTGGTTATTTTTTAGTTAAAGTCTGGGTACAATGTATTTAAAATATTATTCATATTGTACATCACATGCGCTGATATTTTGTAACCTCTATCCGAAAAATGAGAAACCACAATCTACACATTTAGCAATTTAAACGGTTAATTGATACATTAGTATTCAGGACTGCATCCAACAATTATTTTCATTTTAATTTGTATTTACCACTGTGGTAAATAACTGTTTAGTATATGAAAAACATCGCCATTAAAAGATCCCAATGATTGCTTCAAATTACTTTTGTGCCAAACCGGCAGTCAAAATCACAAATATATAAAAGTTATACTGATATAAATCAAAGAAAACTGACATTTTAGAAGCTTTTCTTGATAAATGACAAACAAAAAAACAATTATCACTAGAGCTAACACTTCTTTTCATTTAGTTATTTTTCAGATCATTTTATTGTTAAGTTTATGAAAAATCCCAATTTAACAGAGCCCAATGTAAACTCAAAACTTATTTTCTTTATCCCATCTGTAGTACAACACAAATATATTACATTTATAATTATATGAAACAAATTAGCTTTCCCTTATAAATTACTTCAAAATCAAAATGTGTGCCGCTTAATTTTCGGTTAATTGACAAACTGGTCAACTTGTTTTAGCTTGAGTTTGAACATTAATGTTGTAGTAAAAAGTGTACAGGAATAAGTACTACGGCAGCACATCCTCATGATATAACTTAGTCTTATGAGAGACAATACTTTTCAAATAACAATAGATAATGTGAAGGGGCCGACTCTGAAATGTATGGCCAGCGTCAGTAACAGTGCTGTAAAATAAAAACAAATAAACACACCATCAGAGAAACATGCATTAATAATTCAGTATTCATTTTTAGCTGTGCCTATCTAACAGTATTAGGGAATCATTTTCTTAAATAGGACAACCGGCGCTGTAATCATGCTTTTGTTGCACATATTTATTCACACCCATTGCCCCGTTAAGATTACGCAGTACTTCTTCCAGCCAGCAGATGCCATAAATGGCAGGTCAACGACTGAATATACCTCAATGGCAATCTCGATGAGTACCAGGGGGACCGTTTTTGTGTATTAGGCCACAGTAATGGTCCATAATGCTGATGATAAGAGAGTGCCTCGGTACCTGTTGGAGCTCAGAGGATGTAGGCAGGGTGCATGAAGTCCTTGGGGACGATCCCCACAGCGCCGTTCAGCTCGCCAACCCACCAGCCGTGAATATTGTACTCCTGGACCCAAAAAAACAATAAAAGCAAACCATAAGTCTCCTCAGGGGCTCAAGGACAAGTAAACAAAGCAGGATTAAGCACCAATCTCACATTTCTATTTGATGTGAGTGAAGCGTTTGTCTCATGTTATTAACATTAGAACAACCATTCGAAAGATTTGGACTCCACCTAAATGTGGCTCGGCTACCGTACAGTTGATGCAAAAATAATAATGTTAAAATTGTATTAACTCGACTTCGGCAAAGGAACTCCAAAAGAGTCTCAATATCACCCGAAGAAGAACAATGCACAATATATATCTAATAAGCACTGCCGGTGTATTAGCCTGGAAGATTTCATAAAAATAAAAAATAAATGGGAGAAAAAGGTAAACAAGACTATTGAGACAGCGTGTATCTAAAATAAACTGCTATTTATTTGAACTGCTTAACGATAACAGCCGGCCCGTTTTCCCAGACTAATTATACAATACTTTAATTCTGCTCTGTAGTTAAAAAAGAAACAGGAAACTGGAGTCTTCCATTTACAAAGAGAAAAACAAGATGTAATGGTTTGTAACATTAAAGAGATGACTTAAAAAATAATACCTCAATCTAAGTTTAGTTATTACATTATTTTCATTTCAACAAAAGTTGAATACCTTTAGGCCATAAAATGAAACAAGCAGCTTTGCAAATTATTTATTTCTAACTCCTGGTGGGCATTTGCAATAAACTTGGACATTTGATAGTATAAATGACAAAACAACAAAGCATTTATTTTATGACTAAATTCAAAAATTAAAACAAAATAATTTCTTGTCAATCAAAATATAATGCCACCTCCCTTTGTTTGCGTAGTGAAGAACAACGACAAAAGCTCCTATGTATCCTACAAGATATTAAGAGACAGTGAGCTGCTCTCAAATTAGACCTTAAAAATAAAAGACCCTCTTTTAAATAGAGGCTTTATATACTTTCTATTTTCTATTTACTGTTGGCTCACTAAGGTGTTTTTTACAATTTACACTATTTTGAAAGTTTCTAAATCCATGTAATTGTATTGGGGTTGGATTGTATCATTTATCCATGTTTGATAAAATGTCTACTCACCTAATAATAGAAAAGTAATTGCTTATTAGGTTAGAAAAATCAATACATTATTGGTAAATATTGTACATATTGGTGTAAATATTCTTTCTAAGGCCCATTAGGAATTTAAAAAAAGGCTCTGCATCCAAAATATTTATTTCCTTCCAGCTCTTACCTATTGTAAAACTGGAATAACAAAATCTTTCATTCATTATTACATTTTAGGAATTTGAGTGTCATTAATAACCTCATGATCATCTGATTGCAGCAGTTGGGCTCTAACTAGATGTACTGGATCAATATTTGACCAGAGAGCAGAGGGGCGTAGGAGCCCAGCAGTCGCAGCGGAAGAGGCACCAGCCGGCCCTAATTTTCCTGCCCTGATGGAACGAGGAGCCGCTCATCTCTCCTCTGTTCTCCAGCAGATTGAAAATGGCTGCGTGAACAGTTTGTCTCGGCACTGAGGAGCAGATGAAACGCTCAGCTACACACACACACAATGTGCGTGCGAGCAGACACATGTAACGTATAAAGTTGTACACGTCTGAGATTAGAATCAGACTTTTCTTCCTGCTCTAACAGGCTCTAGCTGTGAAAACACACACATACTTTGACGTGATGAACGACATTTTGTGAAAGGTTCAGCCCATCATCCAGACCTGCCACCTCCCTCCGTCCAGAGGAATGAGGCCTGCCGCTAATGAGAGGTGTTTGGACAGTGACGATGAATGGATTGCTTAGAAAGTAATAAACCACAAGACTCAAGTGTTCTTACGGCACAAACAGGTACCCGCAATAAGCAGATTGTCCATCCAGGCCTCATCGTTTTCCCCTACGAGCCTCGCTGACAGCTCACACTGGGATGCTCCAGTGTGCTTGGCACTCTGACAAACTCTGAGTGACTGTGTTGGGCTCATAAAGCAGGGGAAAGTTAAGTCCGAAATGGTCTTTTTATGCTCCCCAAAAGACTAGAGGGAAAAGCCCAGTTGCGGAAAGCTGGCTTTGGTTCCAATTCTGGATAACGTGAACAGAGGAGGAAGGGGGGGGGACGGAGGGGAGGCATAGGAGAGAGGGAGCGAAACAGTTTTTCTCTCCCTTGGGGGCGTCGCAGCACTATTCCACCAACCATAGTGACAGAGAGTTTTATTTATCTCCGTAGCCCATCTGTGCAGTCGGTCTCAAATTCTCCCTGAGAAAGGTCTTTTGGATTATCAGCGCCGCCATTTTAATACAACTGCTACATCACAGAGTGGGTGCCAATGGCGGTGGAAGTCTGTCAGGCGTGCAGAGTCCATCTTCCCCATACTTGAAATGGGTTCATCCAGAGTACACCTGCTGTAATAGGGACATTCCAAGAGGCGGGGAGAGTAAATTATCCAAATGACAAAAACTATGCAAACTCCTCAATGTCCTCTTCCTTCTGTTTGTTTTCCCCTCAATGTTCTTAGGGTTGATTTGTTTTTGTGTGATTTTGCATCTTAATGCTAAGGTCTGGGCAAAGAACAGGCACATATTGGCATATTGTGGCGAGTTGTATTAGTTTTTCGTCTGAGAGGGAAGATGTTCCCTCCTAAATTCTCTGGGGTGATGTAAATCAAGAGTCCCCTGGGTTCAGGGAAATGCCTCAGTTTTTTTTCTCATTAGCAATATGTTGCAAGATGCAGGGTTAGGTTGATGGGTGACAAATATCAGAGCCGCTGTTTGCTGCAACCTGGATGCAGATCAGACCCACTCTAGGAGGGAGGGAGGGAGGAAGGGGAGGGGGGGCAAACAGCGCCGTGTCGTGGCGGCTGTGGCGCGTTGACTCGTTGACCTCCCGGTGACTCCTCCGCCGAGAGAGCGGGGGAATGAGGCGTGGGCGGGGCTGGCACTGAGAGCGGGTTGCCATGACAACACCTGCAGTGTACCGGCGCGATCGTTTATTTACCACTCAGGGGGCTGGCTAATGGTGGCATTCTGATAGGCCCATCGCTCATGTACCCGACCGGAGGACAGATTGACAGCTACCCGAGCCTGAAGCGAGGAGAAGGTGAGTCGAGGTTGGGTGGATGCGGTAAAAAGACAACGGGTGAGACGGGTGATGCTAACATGTACCAAAAAAAACATGTCAAAAATAAATGCACCTTTAGTTTTTTCGGGGGGGGAATACAAAATCTGTAGAGATTCAGGGTCCATGTCCTTTTCTTCCTTTCTCATCTTGTTCTCACACACACACACATGCTTGCAGATGAACCACACACACAAAGACACACACAGAATCCCAAATGCATACAAACTAGGGGGAGTGCTAATAAGCCTGACACATGAGGCATCTTTCCTCGGCCACCAGCTGACTGAGGCAGGCCTTGGGCGTGATGGAGCGCAGGAAGTCTCTCATTGCCCTGCCGCTGAACCCGCCGCCTGGGTGTTACAATCTCTCCCTCCCTCCCTGCCTCCTTCCCCATCTCCAACCCCCTCCCTCCCTTCCTCCCCTTGCTTTCTTTCCATCTCTAGTGTAGCAGCCTTTCCACTTGTATCCTCTCTGTTGTTTTTTTATTTTGTTGCATTTCCTACTCCTCTACCTAGACTCATCAGATGAACTGCAGCTCTCTGCAGTTCTTCCATCACTAGTTACTCTAACAAAGAAACATGGACGCAAAGCTGCTTTATTTGTAACCCGCTATTAGGTTAGCAAGATCTCCTCCCTGCTCACACAGTTTACACCTCACAAACAACATGAGAATACCTGACACTGTTGAGGGAAACCCTTAGTTTGGTGCAGTTATAAGGACTTTGTGGCAAAAGAAATATTGTCGAATTCCATCCAGAAATATGGACGATAATTCTGCACAACCAAAGATCGAAATGGCTACTTAGTGTCCATTTTTTTCCAAGTCGGCTTTTAATTAAATCAGTGAATTGGCTTCAAATTGGAAACATGACAGAGCATGAGAACGTTAGAAAATATCTCAGGGACGATGAGATTTAATAAAAAGAAAACCTACTTGCTCCTTTCTAATGCACGCCTGGGATTACAGATAGCTCCTTAACTTAATAGCAATTTAAAGTGGATTTGTGTATGCCACTGAGTGTCTGTAATGATGGCTGTTTACGCCGCCCCTCATTTATAATAATTAAGCAGAATGGATTGGGGGTGGGTTGCTCGGACGCGGTTCTGGGCTATTGGCTTGGGCTGAATAATGACCTACTGTAGTTGACCGGGGGATGACCGCTGCCTCCTGCATGACCCCAAACCCCAGACTCACCCCCTGCTTCTTTGGGTGGTAAATAGGATGTCTTGCCTGTCTATAGCGTCTTGGTGTCTATGGCCACAATAGCAGCCAGGGGTCTTTAAATGGGTGTGTGACAGAGAAAAGGAGAAAGGAGAGGGGGGACAGGGTTCACACTAAAGAATAAAGGGATCCACCCTCTTTGTCTCTCTTGCTTGACTTTCCCATCTGATTGTTTGCCCACTTTTCCTTTTCTTCGGCTGTATTCAGTCAGAGTGACCTGGGAGCCGTGGCCCAAACCAGCGTGTTAAACAGAGAAGAAGCCTGTTATGACCCTAAATATCGCAGGTAGCCTGGACAGAATATTAGCACAAAATGAGTTTTAGAATCTCTTATTGCTATTTGTTGAATGATAACTTGTATTTATACAAAGCTATAAATCACAGTGAGTAAATCTATAAGGCTGTAAATCAGTTTTTGTTGTTTTTACAAGTTGTCATGTAATAAAATCATGGCAAAGACATAGGATTGATAGGAACCACCACAAGGTGTCAGTGGTGTCCATGTTCTCATTGTCTCTTAAGAAGCAGCTGCAGCTGGACACTTAGGCAAAATGTGATGTGATGCTCTGCTTTGGGAGACGCAGCGGATTGGCTGTACTGTCTCCTTCTCTCTGCGTTTTGGTTGGACGCCAGGGTAGAGGGGGGAGAGTTGAGCAGGGCAATGGAGAGAAAGAGGAAGAGGTGGCAGCAGCGCCTGCCAGAGTTTTAAGGACCCTGGATGGGTTTGTGCCATAAATCTCTTCCCACTCCATCCCGCCGTTCTCCATGAGTGCCTTTGGGAATACAGGAATTTGACAGCTGACCTGTAGAGCCCATGTCTTTTGATTCTGGACACATAAATTAGAAGGCAAGAATGCGGGACAGCCTTATGGTTCAGTGTGGCCCACAAAGTACACAGGCATTACACGTGTCAGGGAGAAGTGAAACAACAGCCTTAAGCCACTGCAATAAATTAACCCGACACTCATATTGTAAATACTAAAACAAATATCTTGCTGCATGTTATGATGCAGTGAAAATATGTGTGCGCAACATCTCAACATTTTTAAATCAAGTTTAAAAAATGTGCCAGTGTGCGAGAGTGTGATATTGCAGAAAACCGAGCTCACCAATATTTGTCACCACACACTAAAATGCCGGCGTAAAGCTATAATGTGCATTAGAAAAATGCAAGCTCTCACAAATGAAATGCCAGAGCAAAACTGAGAAGATGGATCTAACGGTGTGTTTCTACCTCATGTATCAGCGCGCTGAGCATCGCCATCCAGCTCTCTGCGGAAAGCAAGTTAGGCATCACTGCAACCGGCGGCGGCTCGCACTACGAGATTAATTCTCTTGAACTAATGGATTTCATATGAGTTGTGTGTTTCCTAATTTATTTACTTTGTCAGTGATACACAGATATGCACACACACAGCAACACACAAGGGAGAAAAAAACACAAATACAGTAAAAATGCCCCCACTTTACAGTAAGTGAGAGATCAATAATGATGGATGAGGGCCTTTTATACAATCGGCATGTTCTCCTCAGTTCACAGCCATATGACACCACGCCTGTGGCTATCCCATTCTGCACTTCAGCAGTCAATCACATCGCAGCTTTAAAAATAACAGTTTGTTAGCACCATTGATTTAGCACTTAGAGCGTGTCCTTATTACCTTGTAATTATGGTCAGTGTTGACATAACAGCACAGACAACCAGGACTCCCACCCTCTAAGAGAATTTATGGGCCCTGGTTTTATTACGGCCATTTCATGTGTCTGGGTCCCCAGTTAAGCGACAGACTTGAGTTCTAGCCAAGGGCCCGTATTTCACTCATCGAGGTCAGGGTTCTCAGGAATCCCCCCGTAAAACTGAACGCAACTGGGGGCCTGCACGAAAGACGCAGGGAAGCCCTCCCCAAGGGCTCATTAAAATAAATAGCCGATTACAAGCTATAATCCAAATAATGCTATTCATGGAGGAAATGTGACGCTTTTAGGACACAAAATGGGACACGGATGGAGTCGTGTCTTCACACAAAACCATTCAGAAGCCGTCCGGAGATCACCTCTAAATAATTTACAACCAGCCCCTCGCTTTAAATCCATTAGAGGATAGTTAGAATACTCTCTCGTAGTCTGTCACTATGTTATGACTTCAGGGTACAGTTTGACAAAACAAGAGTAATCTGTGCCATTAAGTTTGTGAGGTCCTTCTACCGGGTCTTGCTTCCAACATGGACTTAGTTTGCTTTAAGGTCTTCCGTGAAGCAGTAATCTGATCCATACAGTGAAAAGTAATACGGCGGGCAGGGCTGAGGCAGTTTGAGGCGGATCTGTCGCTCAGAGCCAGGTTCCCTTTGTTTCCCAACCTCGGCTGCCTTTGTCATCCTTACGTGAAAAATGGACATGGCTGTTTTGACATTTTCCCCCATCAACCAGCGCGCTCAGACAGAGAAGGCTAGCATCTCATTCATCTGGCACTGCCAAGAGAACCTCAATTAAAAGTCCATCTTCTGTGAAGAGCATAGTTCACCTGTGCCATATCTGCCCTTACAAACAAAAGGCTCCATTTCCTTTAACACAAACTGACTCCGTTTGTTTTTCTATCTATACCCCAAACCTTTACTTCTTAAAAAAGTAAGGGCATTATTGTTTCTGCTCTAAAACAAGAACATATCACAAATAATTGTATTTCTCTCGCTGCAGCTGTTGATTAAAGATGCAAAAGATAATGGGCTTGAATACATCATTTCTCAATCCCTTTTCCACTGCATAATTACCAACAAAAAGCTGCATCTACTGTAGATCCTTCCTCCCTCCTCCCTTCAGATAATTCAGCCTAAACACAGAACATGATGATTCAATTTCAAGCCGACCAATAGAAACAAGTCCCTGCACGCAGCAGAGTAAAAAGTGCCCAAATTACAAGCCATTGATTTCCACTAGGGTGGCTTTTCACCGGTAGATACTCTGCATGTAACTACAAGATGGCCATAAAACACGAGGAAATAGATAGAGAGAAAAAGAGCTGAGATGCTGGATGGCTTCACCTGCAGTTTATGTCAAACAGGAAGGAAGGGCTTCGCATGGCTGCCTACTCAATTAACCCCTGTGATAGAGGCTCTATAATGAACAACAGCACCATTACGCAGCGCCCGAATGGCACTTCACCCTAGTGGCCCGGGAATAGACAATGCCACTGTTGGTGCTTCTCTGCTGCACCGACACACTAACAGAGGAATTTAGATGTTGGGGATATCAGCATGTTCAGAAAGTAAATGAGGCCAACGTGATTACTCGTATTGATGTTGTTTAACACTTTAATAATCACATATTCTACCCAGCTGCAACACATTTTACTCATTGCAAATTACTAATTGCTCATGTAATTATGTCTACGAGTCAGGAATGGTTCCCGTTAAAGATGAACGGCAGAACAGTGATCTCCCGTTTCCACTGACTGGGGGAAAGCGTGTCCAGAAACAACAGAATTCTGAGAGATGTTTGCTTAACCTCTCTTGAGTGTTTTTTGCTGACCTTGCTAATGATGTAGATGAGATCTCCTCTCTGGAAACTCAGCTCGTCCGGCTCGTCAGGCAGGCAATCCCATAAACCTTGATAGTAGTTAGCGTAATCTGATGACCAGGCCGAGGGGAAATGCACAGCGTGAATTTAAATAACAATTTCTACCCGCTTCAAACTATTAAGCTGGGAATGTGAAAGACTGTGATGAGGCTCTGACCTGATTTGCTGTTCTTCTCACTGCTTTCATCTGTCAGATCTGGAAAATCCTCATCTAAATAAACAAAAATACAAAATGATGTTTGTGAGACATTTATACTTGTTTGACTTATAAGCAGGAAGTGCGGCTACAATTAACTATCATTTTTATTATTGATTTATTGACCAATTATTTTCTAGATTAATCGATGCCTCCTTGATCTTTAAAATGCCAGAAAAAAAGAGAATAATGTATATCCCATTGTCTCTAAGACAAATATGTTATACTTAATAAGTCATATGTTATAATAAAGCAGAAAATCTCCATATTTGAGGGGCTGAAAACAGCATTTTGTGCCATGTTTGCATGATTAATTACTTTATTAAACAAAATTAATAATTTACGGAAATACTTGGAGGCTATTTTTTCTGTTGATCAATTAATAGTTGTAGTTTTAACAGGAAGCATTTATCAACCAGATAACAGGACCCAAACATTTCAATCTATGGTTGGAACAAGTAAAGTAATGATAAGAACCATAACATGTACATTTTTTACACAAAAAAGAAGTTCAATGTATCATCAGCCAATGACTGACACAGCGCCTCGAGGCACAAGATGACTATTTTTCTTTAACAAGATAGAACTCAATAGTCAATTTGTTCACATTTATCAGAGACTGAGCGAAGAAAAGTTAAAGAAAGAGGCTGTCTTTAAGGCACGCAGAGGCGGACGTGTCATCGACTGCAGGGCGTGGCCCCCGGTGGTCTGAGAGGTGACACACTGATATCCTGCCCTCTGTCTCCCACATCCATCCGTAACAGCAGCAGGCTGACAGCCACGCAGCCACAACCCAGCAACACTATCCACCTCCCAGCACAACCTGCGCCTCTGCTTCCAGGAAGACCAGGAAGACACACACACACACACACAGGCAAACAGACACGCATATCTTTTTCAAATCACTTTCAGGTAAAATACAAAATTATATCATTACAAATCTCAGGGTTGTGGTTTTACCTAATGAAATATGTGTAACACTTTATATTAAGGTACACAAATTAACCATCAACTAGTTGTTAATTAGCATGCATATTAGCATTGGCTCTTTATTAGTAATTATAAAACACTTATGAATGCCTTATTCTACATGACCATATTCTACAAGTAATAAGCCATTAGTTGAGAGTTTTTCCTCAATAACCCTCTAATTAGTGCTTATTTATTGCAAGTAAGGAAGTTGTTGTACATGAGTTTTGGTCTTAATATGCTCTGCTCAATATGGGCCTAATAAGGCAGTAGTACCACAAGAATAGTTATTCTCCCATAATAACACTTAACAAATATGATCTCTTCTTATGTAACAAGACATGAAACTATAAGTGTTAATTGTGTCTAAATAACTCAAAATTAGGTATTTATATCTAAGAATATATTCCCTATTTTAAAGTGAAGTCTTGTTCATAACCAATAAGCTATTAGTTTGACTCTAATTAGGTATTTCTATCAATGAATATATTCCCTATTTTAAAGTGAAGTCTTGTTCATAACCAATAAGCTATTAGTTTGACTCCAATTGACCTGAACATGTTCCCTATTCTAAAGTTGCCTCCTCTTCACACTTTGTAAATACATTATAGCACACAA